>NC_056751.1:732407127-732578662 GCF_019279795.1 Protopterus annectens
GATTAACAAACTCTCTGAAACCTTAGCAGGAGCTGTGTCTGTCGAGGTCCAGGATAAAGTAACCTTACAGCTAGTCACCCTCGAATCCATCTCCAACTCCTCCATGCATCTGATATCACACACCACAGAAGGAGCTGCTAGAGCGGCGGATGCAGGCGTAGTCACGAGACGTCATGCCTGGATGTGCCTCTGGAATTTGAGGACCCCTTCAAGACCTCCTCCTTGAATGCTCCAATAAAAGCCTCTTCACTTTTTGGCCCTAAAGTTAGACGTGTTGGCTAGGTGCGAGAAAGAAGGCAAGACCCTTTCTGTCGTGGGTGTGGATTCTTTAGCTCCCCGGAGCGGAAAGATGTGGCACAAAAAATCTCAGGGTCCTTTGTCACGCACGAGCCGAATTCTCCCCTAGAGGCAGAGGGGGGTACCTTTAACTGAAGGCGCCCCCTTTCGGGCAGGGGAGGTCCGCAGAGACTGTTTCTCTGGCCAACCCTACCAGTGCTTCTGAAGAGCGGCCTGGTTGCTTTCCTCTGGAAGCAGTCGGGGGGGGGGGGCACGTTTCTCCTTGTACCCTTGTGTCTGACTATCAGTAACAGATTCTTGGGTACAATGGATAATCACCAGAGGATACCGCATCCCTTTCATCCTCTGTCCCACCCCTCCTACCCGACTTTCCAATGTTCCATCCAGTCAGAGTGAAGCAGTAGCACTAGAAATTCAAAAGCTGCTCCAAAAACGAGTCATCCAAACAGTCCCACCAGACCAAGTAAGATTCGGATTTTACTCAAGGTTCTTTTTAGTGTCAAAAAAGACAGGGGACTGGAGACTGAGTCTAGATCTCAGCATGCTAAACAAGTTTGTCAAGCAAGAGAAATTCCAGATGGTCACAGTTCAGTCTATCCTCCCTTGTTGGTGAAGGATGAGTGGATGTGCTCAGTAGATCTTCAAGATGCGTATTACCATATAAAAATGGACAAACACTCAAGAAGATATCTTCGCTTCCTTGCAGGGGCCAATCATTTTCAGTTTCGTGTACTGCCCTTCGGACTCTGTACAGCCCCCAGAGTGTTCACAAAGTGTATGGCAGTAGTAACTGCTCACTTGAGACTACAAGGATTCCGGGTGTTTCCGTATTTGGACGATTGGCTCCTCACTGCCCCCACCAAGCGTCTACTGGAAGTGACTCTTACCCTGAAAGTAGCTCTTTTTTTTTTGGGCATATCAATAAATTGGAAAAAGTACAACTTAACCCTTTCTCAATCACTAGAGTTCATTGGGGTAGTCCTGGACAAGACAAATTGCCAAGCATCCCTACCAGATCACAGGCTTCTAAGGATAAAATCCCAGGTTCGGATGATACTCTGTCACGATCTATCCCTGGCCCGCCGATCAGGACTTCAACTGCTGGGTTGTATGGCAGCATCCATCACCATAGTACCTTTAGTGAGACACTACATGTGATTTCTGCAATGGTTGCTACTAACCCAGTGGTATCTCCTACAGTATCGACTATCTTTCTCAATATGAGTGCCTCTAAGATGCAAGCAGTATTTAATGTGGTGGATGAAACCAGACAGACAACAGTGGTCTTGCCCCTTCTGTCCCCATCAACCCAAGGCCACAGTAACCACAGACGCCTCCCATATGGAATGGGGGGGCTTTATCAAGGAAGGACAGTCCAAGGTACCTGGTCAGAAATAGAGGCCAAATTACATGTCAGTGTCCTAGAACTGAGGGCGGTGCTTTTAGCGTTGCAAGCATTTCACTCTATCTTTCCATCAGGGACCATTGCAATTCAATCACACAACATGTCAGTCGTCTGGTACATCAACAAGCAAGGGGGAACCAAGTCCTACCCTCTGTGTCGAGAATTTGGCATTGGGCGATAGCTTCCATCGGCTTTCTAATAGCAATGTACATTCCTGGGAGCCCCAATGTGATTGCAGACAAGTTGAGCAGATGCATTCTTCAGCCTCACAAGTGGTCCCTCAATCCTCTGATAGCGGTGAAACTTTTCAAATGCTGGGGCCAACCTTGCTTCGACCTTTTCGCCTCCCCAACCAATCACAAATGCAGCAACTACTTTGCCCTGATCCCCCCCACTGGGGGAGTCACCAAGGAGCGCTCTAGTCCACGATTGTCCCTCTGGTCTGCTTATATGCCTTTCCTCTTCTCCCCCTGTTCCTGAAGAAAGCCCACTGGTTGAGAAGCAAAGTGATATCAATTGCCACCTATTGGCCAAGACAGGTTTGGTTCCCCCTTCCTTTGGCTTCACATTCTAGATCAACCATGGATCTTAGAGCCATCCCCGGAGTTTCTCTCACCCCCAAGGACTAATTCATCTGAACATCCACAATCTAAAGCTGACAGTTTGGTTCCTCCACTTCCAATCATTGCCAGAGTGACATATCTTCCCCAGTGTGCAGTCTACTTATTGCTTCTCATAAGTCATCCACCAGAGGGACGTATCTCAACAAGTGGAAGAGATCCTCAATATGGATACAGAAGAAAAAGATGGACCCCTTTACAGCACCTATTACCACAGTCCTTGAATACTTAGCACATTTACTCGATTCAGGCACAGCAGCCTCAACTGTCAGAGTTCACTTGGCTGCCATCTCAAATTATTATAACAGTTTTCAAGACTTATCCCTTATGTCTCACAGGCTTTGCAACACATTCTTGAAGGGTGTCTTTCACATAAAACCTCCTTTCAGAGAGCCAATAGAACCCTGGGATCTCTCATTAGTCTTGCATGCTTTAACAGGACCCCCCCACCCCGTTTGAACCTGCATCTAATTGTGATCTGAAGTTCCTCTCATAGAAGTCTCTATTTTTGGTAGCCATCATGTCAGCCAGATGCATGTCAGAACTTCAAGCATTATGCATCAACCGTCCCTACCTTATTTTTCGTAGGGACAGAGTATCATTCCAAATCAGCCCATCCTTCTTGCCGAAAGTTATTTCAGACCTGTCCATTAGTCAGAGTTGACCTTCCAGTGTTTTTTTCCTAACCAGTCTAATAAAGGAGAGTATTGTCTCCACTCATTGGATATGCATAGACAAATACGTTTTTACCTAGACGGAACAAAATCCTTCTGCAAATCAGATCAGTCATTTGTGCTCTTTTTAGGACCCAGAGTAGGGTGTCCTGTTTCTAAAGTGACATTAGCCAAATGGTTGAGAAACTGCATCGGTTTACATGGAATTGGTCGACCACCGAATGTCGAACAGGGTTTTCTTCGAACTTTTATGTCTAAGATTTAGGTGTCGAATGGTCGGAATGTCATTAAAAATTCGGAATTCTACATTTCCGACCGCTCTACCACCTAAACAAGCACTACCATGGGTCACAAAGGGGGGAATGAAATCACCTACCAGATCAAGCTTGGTAAATGGCCCGCTCGGTTCCGAGGACGAAACCGATTCCTATCGGTAATGAATGAATGAAGATGAACAGCACAGATGGAACATTATGGTAAGACATAACTTCTTTTTTCCTCTAGTTCCAAAGTTTCATGGGAACTTTGTCAGGAAACCTGCTCGCTCCTCCACTTCTGCTCCTTCTGGAACTAGGCCTCATAAGTCTTCTAGGAAACACACTCACGCTAAGGCTGTTACTTCTGTTTGCTGTTTCCCCTTCTCATCAGTTTCAGCCCAGAAAAAGTCCTCTGACGTTCTGCCTTCTCTTCCAAGTCATACTCCCCTTGTCTCTTCGCCTCTTTTTCCCTTTCTGCTTGGATGGAAATCCCTCAGAACTCCTAGGTGATTTCATTTATCTGAAGCAGATACTTTGACTTGGGAGACTCCCTCCATTTCGGGGAATACTGCAAACCCCCCCCAGTCAACTGCATTTGTTTCCCTCTGTTCTTGCTCAACATTCCCTTCAAGGCACCATCCAGTCTGTCCCTCCAGACCAGGGGATTCTACTCCAGGATTCTAGTTCCAGGGAAAGATGGTGCTTGGAGGGCTATATTAGAGCTTTCCCTATTAAACACTTTCATGGTGGTGCCTTCTTTCAGAATGCTATCCCTACCTGCTCTCCTTCCCCTGGTCCCTCCTCAAGCCTTCTTAGCATCTCTGGATCTCAAGGATGCATACCTGCATATCCCTATTCATCCTCACTACAGGAAATTTGTGTTTCTTAGTGGGTCCTTTGCACTTTGTTTACTACCTTGCCCTTTGGCCTTTCTACTGCTCCAAGGGTATTCACAAAGTGCCTGACCCCCAACTATTGCCTATTTAAAGCTAAAAGGCCTACAAGTCTACCCATACTTGGACGATCTGCTGTTTCTGGCAAAGTCCAGAGTTTTTAACCCAGTATGTGAACATAGCTGTTCCCTTTCTGCAGCCCTGGGTTTGTCAAGAAATTTCAAAAAAGTCCTCCCATTCACCAAGTCAGGATCTTATATTCTTAGGGTGTAGGTTCCACACAGACTTGATGATGTTTTTTCTTCCTGTGGAGAAAGTAACTTATCTCAAGGCCTTCATGGAGGCTCTTTTGCCTCTTCCTTGCATCATGGCCAGAGAGTTTCTTTGATTGCTGGGGTTCATGGCCTCCACTATTCCCTTGCTGCCATTTGCAAAGCTACGCATGAAGTAATTCCAGTGATTTTTAAAGACAATTTGGTCCCAGCATGCTCATCCCTTAGAGATATTGATTCCCCTGTTCCCCTGTCTGAAAAAAAACTTACATTGGTAGTTGCAACAGCTTAGGCAGAACCATGACCTACCTCTTCAAACCAGTTCAGCAACACTTCACAGATGCCTCAGACTTTGGTTGGGGAGCAGCCTTTGCTTCCAGGAAAGTTCAGGGTCTTTGGTCCCCTTCTCAAAGGAAGGAACATATCAACATCAGGGAAATGAGCGCTCTAATTCTAGCTCTACAGACCTTCCACACACTATTCCAGCCAGGACCTCTCAAGATCCTCCCAGACAGTACCATAGTCCTTTGGTACATAAACAAGCAGGGGGGCACAAAGTCTGATGATCTGTATCACCTGGCCATCTGGTTTTGGGAATTGGCTACTCATTGCAAAGTGACTCTACATGCTGTGTACCTTTCCTCGGCTCAGCACAGTGGCAGATGCATTAAGCAGATCTATGGTACAATCTCATGAGTGGATGCTTCACAGGAATGTGTTCCTGGATCTAGTTCACCGGGGGAGCACTCCGAAACTGGACCTTTTTATTTTACATTTGTTAACCGGGATAATCCAACTGGACTAGGTCCATTTTCAGTGGAGGCCTGGGGAGAAAAGCTTCACAATTACATACAACAATAACAATACAGACAAAAAAAATGTTCAAAAGTAGTGACATGCACATTAAATATGCTCAGATTCTGTCATTAAAGAAAAACTTTGCATAATTAGATACAACAACGCCAAATACAATGTTAAGAAAGAGAGATGCGTAATAATAATGCTGAGATTACCTGTCTTAATAGATTGCAAATTTGTAGATGTAAGACATCTATTCTGCATTTGGTTAAAAGTAGATAGGATAGGAGTGAGTCAGTGTGGAATAAATAATTCATAGGTTCAACTAGGCTATCAGCCCAAGGACCTAAGTAAACCTAGCCAACAAGGTTCCCTGCCTTACGCCACCCAAGAAAGTTAATTTCCTGTGCCCCTGTCGAGCAGAGCCACAGAAGTGATCCCCGGGGTGTATTTCTCTTTCCCATCCACTCATCAAGATTTTTCTTGGAGTGCTAATAAGTTCATAGGTAGGTACTAGGGTATTGGCCCTAGGGCTTATATAAGCCTAGCCAAATGGTACCCTGGCTTTTGCCACCCAATAAAATTATTTTCCTGTGCCCCTGTTGAGCAGAGCCACAGAAGAGATCCCTGGGGTGAATTTCCCATCTCCCATCCAATCATCAAGATTTTTCTTGAGTGCTAACGAGGAACTTTGCTTGACATAGATGGGTAGCTTGTTCCAGAGTATAGGAAGTCTCTGGGACAGGAATCTCTCTCTCCAGCATGTCCTGTTTATTGTGGTGACAAGGTTTAGGTCCCTAGAGCGTGTAGCTCAGAGGGACTGGGATTTCTTTAGGTGTAGCATGCCCAACAGCTCTGGGTTTGACATAGCTTTATATGTTAGGCAGAAATCACCTCGGAGTAGGCGATATGCTACGGAGTAAAGCTGGAGTTTTTTTAGATGGTCAGTGTAGGGCATCTGTTTGAGGCCAGTAGTCCTCTTTGTGAGGTAATTCTGTGGCCTTTCCAGGTGCTGCATATGTCTTGTGAGGAACATTCCAAAAGGGGTGTTGTACTCCATAATGGGTTTAATGAGTGCCGAGTAGAGGGGAACAAGGACCTCTTTTTTTTTTTTCCTGGATGAGAACCCTTTTGTGATGGTGTGCCACATAGGATTTCCTAACTACTGTGGTGATATGATTATCAAAGGAGAGACTATTGTCCACGTGGGTCCCAAGGTCTTTTATCACACATTCGGGGTTAAGTAGGCTGCCGTTTGTGATAGCCCATGGGTACAGAGTTTTTACCAAAGAGGATGACCATGCACGATGTTCATCGTGTTACACTGCTGCAGTCAATACACTTGGGTTATCCTGCCGTCAGGTGGTCCCTCAGTTGGCCTGAGTTTCAAAGTCTTGGTCTGGCATCGGTTGCTGTCGCTTCTTCCCTTACGTCAGTGCGACAGGGGTATATAAGATGCAGCCGATGCCATTTTCTTTATTCTTTTTTGCTGCGCGGTGCCCGAAGCAAAAGCAGTTCGCAAGTGCCGGTCGGCCGACTCCTGAGATTTTCATTCCGAATCCAGAACCGAAGTCTTCTACAAAGCTAAGTACCCCGTCGGGGAAACTTTTTCTTGCCTCAGACCGATGTCTGTAAAAGTTAAAAACTGTATTTCTTGTGGGAAGCAAATACCTCATAAGGATTTCCATTCTTATTGTATCCCATGTCTAGGCCCAGACCACGACATCACAGGTTGTCTGTTTTGTGCTAGGTTTAACAAGCGCACTATTAAACGTCTGATTGATTTTGCCCGACATTATTTTGGCAGAAAATTCAATTATACCATGTCGTCGGAACTACCGATGACTGGAACACACACAAAGAACTTGGCACAAGGTCCACCCTGGATTTTGCCTCAAATCCCACATCTTCTGACTCAGCATAACAATCAGATACTTCACAGCCAGCTAAAGACTTTAAACCTGGCTGCATGGCAGATTCCTTAGTCAAGCCTCTCTCCAAAGCGGTTATGGATATCATTCTGGAGGCCAGAAGGCCTAGCACCAGGAAAGCCTATTCGGATAAATGGAAGAGATTCTGTGCCTGGAACCAGGCTCACAGCCTTGACCCTCTTGTCCCAAATATTCCTCAGATACTACAATATTTAACTGAGATGCTGGACAAAGGCCTCTCCTTTTCATTCATCAAGATCCACACCTCTGCCATCTCTGCTCATTACAACACGGATCCGCCTATTTTTTCTAATCCTTTGCTAAAACAGTACCTCAGAGGGGCTAAAAACATAAGACCGCCCCGTAGAGCATCAACTCCAACTTGGGACCTCAACTTCGTGTTGGAAAAATTTACTTTACCTCCTTTTGGGCCAGCTAACGCAGCAGATTTAAAATATGTCTTTTGGAAAACTGCTCTGCTCCTGGCCATAACCTCAGCACAAAGAGTTTCAGAATTACAGGCACTAATGGCAGTGGAACCTTTCATCATTTTCCACCAAGACAGGGTGTCTTTAAGAACAAACCCTACTTTTATGCCAAAGGTGGTATCAAGTGTGGCTCTAAACCAAACTATTCACTTACCAACTTTTTATCCAAATCCACAGAGTAAAGGGGGAGAGACCTCTGCATTCTTTGGACATACACAGGCAGTTACGCTTCTACTTGGACAAAACCAAAGCTTTCAGGAAAACTGAGCAATTGTTTGTAGCATATGCTGCAGGAGCACAGGGAAAAGCCATTTCAAAACAGACCATTTCAAAATGGATAGGACACTGTATACGTTTCTGCTATACACACCATGGGAAAACTGTACCTAACAGCATAAGGTCTCATTCTACAAGGGCAACAGCCACTTCAACTGCCTACCTCAGAGGAGTACCTACCAAGGACATTTTGGAAGCAGCAACTTGGAGTTCTGTACATACCTTTACCAAGCATTACCGTCTGCCTCTTTACTCTAAATCCAGAGCTGGCTTTGCCACTGCTGTGCTGCAGGGCCTTATAGTCACTCCTAATGCCTTATAGAACCAGCCACCCTACCTCAGCTTTGGGATTCTACCCAAGTGTAATGACTGAAGCAGTGTAACACGATGAACATAGTACAGTTTTATACCTACCATAAATGTAGATGTTCGAGTGTATACACTGTTGCAGTCCAGGTTACCCTCTCTCCTTCCCCTCTTACCTGCTGGTACATACCTAAGTCTTCTACCCTTTATTACCTATGGGGAGTATTTGCTGGTAACTGAAATTTTTTGATTGCTTTTCATGTGTATGTTTTATTAGCAATTTGCATTGCCTACCTTTTTGGGGGCACCTGACATCTGGGGCAAGAAAAACTGAATGGCGTCGGCTGCATCTTGTATACCCCTGTCGCACTGACGTCAGGGAAGAAGCAACAGCAACCGACGCCGGACCAAGACTTTGGAACTCAGGCCGACTGAGGGGACCGCCTGACGGCAGGATAACCCAAGTGTAATGACTGCAGCAGTATATACACTCGAACATCTACATTTATGGTAGGTACAAAACTGTACTTTTTGGCATTGAGCTTGAGACCATGCCTCTGACACCAGGCATCTGTCTCAGTGAGGTCCTTCTGTAGAATGTTCACATAATTTGGGGACTTGACTGTGGCTCCTAGTTTGCAGTCATCTACGAACCTATTTAGCCAGAGGCCTTCTGTGTTAGCCAGTACTTCAGAGAAGTAGATACCAAACAGGAGAGGTCCCAGGACTGAACCCTGTGGTACTCCACTTGTCACTGGTTTGAAGTCCGATTTGGAGTCTGCAACTTTTACATTGTGGGTTCTGTCAGTGAGTCAGGTGGCAACCCATCTTGTGACTTGGGGATTTATACCTAGTTTAGTGAGTTTAGCTATAATTCCAGAATGGGGGATGGTGTCGAAAGCCTTGGCGAGGTCAAGATAGGCTTTGTGAACCACCTTACCCTCGTCTACAGCTTTGGTGACTGCCTCAAAGAAGTCGATCAGGTTCAGAAGGCATGCTCTGCCTTTCACAAACCCGAACTGGATGGGGTCCAGAGTTTGGAGGTTACCAATGTCTTTGAGTTCCATGATACGTTCCATGGCCTTGCGGACCAGGCTCATCAGGCTAATAGGACAATAGTTCCCCGGATCAGTGGTGGCTCCCCCTTTGTGAAGTGGGATAACTGTTGCTGTGCGCCATTCAGTGGACACAAAGCCTGACATGAAACTATGATTGAACATGGTGCTTAGGTGGGGAGCCAGTTCGTTCTTAAGTACGTGTAAAACGCAGCCTGGGATGTTGTCTGGTCCCATGGATGCTGTGTTTTTGGTTTTAGAGAGTGCTGCTTTTACCTGAATAGATGTGATTACAGGGACTCTGCATTCTTCCTGTATAGATATGGGCCCTTTAGGAGGTGAGAGGGGGTAAAGTTAGCACTGAACCTATCTGCCAGGATGTTGGCAATATCAGTTGGTTCTGTAATTTTCGTGCCGTTGTGCTGTAACTCAGAGCAGATCTGGGTGTTGCCATTGAGATTCTTGACATAGCTGTAGAATGCTTTGTGGTTGCCCTTGGAGTCAGTGGTGATTTTGTTTTCGTAGCTAGCTTTGGAGGATCTTATAAGGGATCTCAGCTTCTTACTGAGGCTGATCAGGCAGCTCCTTCACTCATGGGATTTTACTCTTTTGCAAGTTTCTTCCTTCTATTGTAGAGTTTGTTTATGGCAGGGGACCACCAGATAGGCTTCCTTTTTTTTGGAGGATTGCGTATTGGTTCTGTTTGGGATAGCCCGGTCCATTCACTTGTGTAAGTGCTTATAGAGTGCATTTGTGTAGGATTCAGCAGTCGTAACTGTATTGTCCATCTGCATGGGTGTCATGAAGTTCGCCACTTCTGTTGTAAGCATGAAGTTGGCTTTGGAGAAAGATTTTATCGTGGTTTCCTTAATGGTGGGTGGGGGCGGGATGCAGATATCTAAGGTGATTAGCTTATGGTCAGATCTCACCAACGAGGAGTTGATTTCAGTTGTGGAACAACGGTCACTCATGTTGGTAGTGACTAAGTTTAGGATATTGTTGCCCCTGATGGGGGTGTGGATAAGTTGATTCAGGGCATTGGAATTTATAAATTCTGTTATACATGGGCAGATCCAGATCATCCAGGTTTTCCTGAGATGTGATTTGTGATTTTTTTGAATTGTGTGATAGTTGTGGTAGACGTTATGGCAGCGGTGGGGGGTTATTCCAGGTTTTAGTTGTGGTGTAAGAGTATAGAACTTTTCCTGCAATGTTGTTGGCAGTAATGATAGAGGAGAGATTTATTAGAAGAGCGAAGGGGACGACTAGTAGAGTAGTTTGAGAGCAGTTGTTTTAGTACTGGAGTTTTGTCAGGGTAGTTCAGGATGTTAAAGGCACAGGTTAGCTGTTGGTAGGTGAGTACTTGATGAAATTCAAGCCATTGAGTATCTCTTAGTACCTGACAGTGATGGGTTCTGAAGGAAGAGTTGTTAGCAAATGTGGCAATTTTGTTGTAACATGACTCAATTTTGTCAAGATCAGTTTTCCTAATATGGGTTAAGATTGGTGCTGCATACATAAGTGTGGACAGAAGGTGAGTTTGGGCTAAAGTGATTCTTCCTTTATCTGTGAGAAAGTTCTTGTGTCTATAGAGAGTACCCATTTTTTGTGAACCTTTTGGATGGTTTGAGCTGTATGAACATCAAAGAAAATATTTTTATTTATTTCTACCCCTAGGAGTTCAGTATGGACTGAAGTAGAGATGACGGTGCCATTTCTGGATGTGATAGAGAAAGTTAGGGGAGTAGATTTATTAGGGACAAACGAGTAATTTAGTTTTGCTGGGGTTAAGAATTAGTTGGATGTTAGTGATCCAACCTTCAACGGTGGAAAAGGATTCTTGGGCCAGCTGTTGTAGAGTAGTAAGAGATGGGACTGAGCAGGTGTCGAGTCTTCTGCATACTGTACAAGTGTGGCTTGTTTGGTGGTGGTATGTAGGTTATTTGTGAAGATTGAGAAAAGGAGTGGGCCTAGTATTGAGCCTTGAGGCACACCTATAGAGGTGGGAAGTAGAGGAGATAATTCATCTTGCCATTGGACAGATTGCTGTCTGTCAGAAAGCTAACTTTTGAACCAGGAGATAGTAGAGGAGACAAACGATAGAGCATCTTGTAGTTTAGGGTGTGAGACCATGTTGAATGCTTTGGAGAGGTCTAAGAAAGATAGCAGATACAAAGTTATTATTTCCATGATGATTAACTTGATTAGTAAAAGAGAGGAGAGCGGTAGTTGTGCTATGTTGTGGGCGGAAGCCGTGTTGTGTGCAGGAGAGAAGATTGTGAGCTCAGGAATTGCGTAACTTGAGAGGGAATACATTTATCAAGAAGCTTAGATAAGGGACAAAGTATGGATATTGGTTGGTAGTTAGAGAAATCTCTCCCCTATGCCTCCCCTATGAACACACAACTTCCTTGCTTTTGTGCAAAGGTCCCTCACCCTCAAGTGTGGAAGGTAGACGCTCTGCCCTTCCTCATGGAAGGGGATGTTTCTTTATGCATCCCCCCTTTCCCTTAATTCTGAAAGTCCTGCTGAAAATTCTACAGGAGAAACCCAAAATCTTGCTAGTGACCCTCTTTTGGCCATGGCAGCACTGGATGTTCTTCGTGTTTTACTGTTGCAGTCATTACATTTGGCCTTCTAAGAATTGATCTTTTCCTGCCTCTTCCAGACCTTCTCAGTCCAAACCCAGATCCAGCAGAGCACCCAGGCTTCAGTCCCAGGGGATGCACAGGACTAAGCAGTGGGGGGCCTCCACTTTCAAATCTGGGAGTAATAAAACGCCCCCTATGGTAAACTGTCTCAATGATTACATTGTAAAACTTCCAAGCATTTCTCAACTGACTACCCCTTTGGGGGGAAATATTGCATTTCATGCAAAGAACTGGGCACTCCCATTACCCAGGACAAATTAGTTTTAAATATAGTGTCTCAAGGATACAGATTTCACTTCCACACGTTACCAACTCCAAGCAGTCAACCGGATCTACCTCCAAATCAGTGGGCAGAGGCCCAAAAGCAAGTACTCTCTCTCTTAAGCATAGGTGCTATTCAATTGGTACCAGAAGAGGAAAAGGGACAAGGTTTCTAATGACAATTCATGGCATCCTGTCCTGGACCGGTCTACTCTAAACACCTTTTTGATTCCAAAATTCAAGATGCTGACTCTTCACCAGTTGCTTCCTATGCTAAGCAAAGATGCCTGGTTTGCAACACTAGATTTAAAGGAAGCATACCTGTACATCCCATTCAGGGAATCTTGCAGAAGATACCTACGCTTCAGACAGCTAAATGCACTATCAGTTCACCCAGGGTATTCACAAAGTGCCTAGCTCCAGTCATTGCATTTTGCAGGCAAAGAAATATTCAAATATACCAATACCTGGACAATTGTCTTAATTCAGACAAAAAAACAGGACATACTTTTGAATCATCTGGCTTTTGTACAAAGGGTGCTAACTTGTCCAGGGTAAACCATATGCGAAAAGAAGTCGCACCTGGTACCCTGTCAACAAACTATATTCCCGGGAGCAAGCTTGAATACAACTTCCCAGATGGCTTTCCTCACACCTGAGAAACAAATTCACTTAACCTACTATAAACAAGTGGCCACAAAAACCCTTCTATCTGCAAGGCAAATACTACAAGCCTTGGGGATCATGGCATCCTGCATTCTTCCAATTCCATATTCAAGACTGCATTTGAGGAAACTACAATGGTATCTAAAAGCTTATGGTGTCAACATTCTCAGAATCTAGAAGCAATGATTCCCATCATTCCTTGCCTGCACCTAGAGTTCCTTTGGTGGGCAGAGGCCTGCCACCAATACACAGACGCACCAGAGTATGCATGGGGGGCACACCTGGCAGGGAAGTGCATTCAGGGCAATTGGAACCCAATTCAAATGCACCTTCACATCAATCATAAATGTTAGCTGTACAGAATGCTCTGCCAGCCTTCAAGGACCACATTCCTCCAGGACAATTAATGGTAAAGACGGACAACACTGTTATATGGTACATAAACAAGAAGGTCTGGAAGAGGCAGGAAAGGACCAATTCTTAGAAGGCCAAATGTCATGACTGCAACAGTGAATAGTCGAATATCTACATTTATGGTAAGTGTACACTTTCCCTCTTGTGCAGTTAACCAAGGGTCATCACTACAGGTTACCTCACCGGATGGACCTGCTCACTCAGGGCAAAATATCATTGATTCACCCCCATGTGTCAACCCTACAGCTAACCTTGTGAGTGATCAGCTTTTGATCCTTTTCAGGCACCTATTTTCTAAGGCCATGCTATGGGTTTTGCAGGAGGCCAGGAAACCCAGTACTAGAAAATCTTACATTTCCAAGTGGGGAAGATTTTCTGTTTGGTGCCAAAAAAGTAGAGAGGATCCCTTTGGTGCAGATATTCCATTAGTACTTTTTTACCTGTGTGAATTGTTTAACAGTGGTCTTTCCTGATCCTCAGTTAAAGTCCATTGTTCTGCGTGTTTGCCTTTAAAATCCTCTTAGCTTCCAGGTTAGAAGTTAATCTTTTTCTTAAAGGCATCAAACATTTAAGACCCCCCCCCCCCCCAGGAAACCAGTTCCTCCTCCTTGGGATCTGAACTGTTGGAAATAGTTACTAAGACCCCTTTTGAACCAGCAGCTTCTGCTTCCCTAAAGTTCTGCACATGGAAAACTGCTTCCAGTAGCGTTAGTCTCTGCCTGAAGGGTCTCTGAGATTCAGACATTGATGGCTTCCCCCCTTTTCTAGTTTTTCATAGGGACAGAGTATCCTTGAGAACTAGTCCAAGCTTCATGCACAAAGTGGTGAATGAGTTGTCTCTTAATCAGTCCATCCACTTGCCTACCTTTTTCTCTTCACCACAATCCCCCAGTGAGAGGATTTTGCATACCTTCGATGTTCATAGACGCCCCAGATTTTATCTTGACAAAACTAAGTCCATTAGGAGGTCTAGCCAACTTTTTGTTTCTTTTCTCCCAGGGCTCTGGGTTTGCCTATATCCAAAAAACATTTCCACATAGCTCTCTAAGACTGTTGTGTTTTGTTATGAATTCCATGGGAAAACCCTATTGGCATCTGTTAAGACCCATTCTACTATATCAGTGGCATCCTCAGTGACCGTCTTTAAATGTCTAGATGCTCATTCCATCCGGGAAGCTACCACTTGGTCATCTGTTCACACTTTTACAAAACATTACAAATTAGACACTGTTTCCAGATCCAGGGCAGGGTTTGCAAAGGCAGTTCTACATGGATTCCTGGAAACTGCTGCTGCTTAGCTTTTCCCCACTCTATCCTCCTCCTTGGGTTCCCTTTCAGCTTTTGAACTCTCCCATGTGTAAGGAATATTGCCAACACTGAGTAGGACATAGAATAGTTGTATCTAATCTTACCATAGCCATAGATGTCCTTCTCTATGTTGCAGTATTTTGGGCTTCCCCCTACCATTGCTCTTTCCCAGGATGATCTCCCTAAGCTCGTTTTGGACTCCTTTCCTTATGGGGCTTTCTTATTCTGAAGATTGTTTGTGTGGATGTCCCTTTTATGGCTGATGTATGTGCCTTCGTGTGACGTCCCACATACAGGCAGTAACTCTAAGGATGTTCATTGTGTTATACTGCTGCAGTCATCACACTAGGGTTATCCTGCTGTCAGGCTACAGTCGGTCGAATCCAAAAGTCTGGGTCCGGCGTCGGTTGTCGTCGCTTCTTCCCTGACGTCAGTGCGGCAGGGGTATAAAAGAGGCAGCCAACGCCATTTTCTCCAGTCTTTCTTGCCGTGCGGTGCCCGAAGCAGAAGCAGTTCGCAAGTGCCAATCAGCCAGCTCCTGAGATTTTCGAACAGAATTTCAGCCAAAGTCTTCTATAAAGCCAAGTACCCCGTTGGGGAAACTTTTCTTGTCTCAGACCGATGTCAGACAAAGTTAATAATTGTATTTCTTGTGGGAAGCAAATACCTCAAAAGGATTTTCATTCTTGCTGTATTCCTTGCCTAGGCCCAGACCACGACGTTTCTGGTTGTCGGTTTTGCGCTAGGTTCAATAAACGCACTATTAAGCGTCGGGCTGATACCGCCCGACATTATTTTGGCAGAAAATTCAACTACATCATGTCGTCGGAACCTCCGACAACTGTAAAAAACTCAAGGATAAGGACAGACAGCCTAGGCCTAGACCAGATATCGAGGTCTCGGTTAGGCCTGCCGCCGGATCTCCGGTATTCAGTGAGGCGCCTATGCAGCCCCTGACTACCGCAGATTTAGAAAACATGACTACCTCTCAGTCAGGATCTACTGGGCCTCTGGAGTCTGTTACTCCTCAACTCGGGGACGCCAGCACTGGCGGCGATCCGGAGCCTATGGACAGGCCTTCGGTTTCAGAAGGCATCTTTAAACCGACGACTCCGTTAAGTCATATGCTAAGCTACCAAAGGTTAAGAAACCGGGTCCACAGACTCCCACACAGGCCCCTATGCCTAAAAAACAGATGCTCAAAATGGCGGAGGACCTCATTACCCTTATCAGAGGTTCTCAGCCCCCTCCTGACAAAAGGCCTAGACTGGAGGGGGATTTACCTCCCTCTGACCAGGAATCCATTTCCTCTGCAGATTCTGAGGAACAGAATTACCCCTTTCCTCTCTATGAAGACTCAGATGCTGAGGAGTCTGTTCCCTCTGTTTCCCCACCTGAAGACTTCTCTTTTGGGGAAACCCTGCACACCATGCGAGAGCATTTCCACTGGGAAGGACAAGATTACTCTGACTCCAAGAAAAGACTCCGTGAGTTGTTTCTTCTACCTCAGCATAGACCCCTAGCTATCCCTCCTGTTTTAGACATTCTGGATGATGTCTACACTGAAAACAGTCTAAATTCAGATTCCTTACCTCCAGCTCCACCTAAACCAGACGGATACTATCGAGTCCCTGACTCTCAAGTTTTTATATAAAAGCCCTGCTGCAGACCCAGAAACAATTTCCCAGGGTCCCAAAGGAGTGAAGGCCTCTACTGCTAAGAATCCACTACCTGCGGAAAGAGATTCCAGAGCATTAGAAAGATGGGGGAAAGAAGTGTATACCTCTGCCACTTTGGCCATGAGGGCATTAAACTGCCAATTCCACATGATTAAATACCAGCAGTACTTGCTTATTCAGTTAAAACAGAAAATGATCCCTCAAACAGATCAACTAGATTTCAAAGGGATGCAAGATTTATTGCATGCAGTAGAACAAGTGGGAAAACATTCCTTACAGTGTGGCTTTGATTCTTTGGAGGCCTCATGTAGAGCAGCGGTCACAGGGTCTGTAATACGTAGACATGCTTGGCTAAAAGAGCAAACTTCACTAGAACATGTCAAGGCAAAGTTACTGGATGCTCCACTGCAAAAGGATGCATTATTTGGTGTCAAAGCAGAGGAAGTTTTAAAGAAAATGGAAGAAAAGGCAAAATCAATGCAAACAGTTAAAGATTTTTTACAGGTACAACCTCCTTGCTTCAGCAGAAACTGGCCATCAAAAAACTGGTCCTTTCCTCCTTCAGACAGACCCCAAAGGGGCAGGTACAGACGCCCTAGGGGCAGAGGCCAGGCACAAGGTACCTACAGGCCTAGACAATGGCAAACAACAACTCAGAGGGGGAGACAATGGATCTCAACCCCTCAGAAAACAAACTCAATGACTTTCCTCTTTGCCTGCCAAGCAAAATTGCACAGGCATCACCTCTAGGAGGAAAACTGGCTCTTTTTCCACAAAATTGGCACATCATCACAAAGGACAAATGGGTCCTGGATATTATTACCCAAGGCTACAGATTTCATTTTCGCACCTTACCACGGATGAGAGGCATGCCAAATCTGCCAACAAATCAATGGGCAGAGGCACAAAAGCAAATTTCAGCTCTCATGAACATGAAAGCAATTCAAAAGGTACCTGCAAAAGAGCAAGGTCAAGGATTTTACTCAAGACTGTTTCTAGTACCAAGAAAGGACAAAGCCTGGAGACCCATCTTAGACCTTTCAATTCTAAACACATACCTGGACATACCCAAATTCAAAATGCTCACACTACAGCAGCTTCTTCCCATGCTGGGCAAGGAGTCTTGGCTGGTAACGTTGGACCTCCAAGAGGCATACCTGCATGTCCCTGTCAGACAAGATTGCAGAAGATACCTCAGATTTTTGGCAGGCACAACGCATTATCAATTCTCTGCATTGCCCTTTGGCTTATCTACTGTGCCCAGAATATTCACTAAATGCCTGGCATCAGTAATTGCATACTGCAGACGAGGAATACAAATTTACCCATATCTGGACGACTGCCTGATCCAAGCGGACAGCAAAGACATCCTACTACAGCATCTGGCATTTGTAACAAAGTTGCTAAGTTGCCTAGGGTACACAGTAAAAAAGAAGTCAAAACTAATGCCCTCACAAGAAATAATTTTCCTGGGTGCCAGCTTGAATACAATGGCCCAGATGGCTTACCTCACGCCAGACAAGCAAAAACAACTGCCTCAGTACTTCAAAAAGATGGCAACTTATACCCAGCTCACTGCAAGGAAATTCCTGCAGGTATTTGGGTACATGGCATCCTGCATTCAACTAATAGCATATGCAAGGCTACATATGAGAAAACTACAATGGTACCTAAAAAGTGTATGGTCCCAACACAGACACAGCCTCGAAGCAAGTATAACTCTCATTCCCTGCCTTCAGAAAGAGTTTCTATGGTGGGCTCAAGCATGTCAAGCAAACAAGGGTCTTCCTTTTTTTTTTTACCTCCAGCAAGCCAAACCTTGACAACAGATTCATCAGACTATGCCTGGGGTGCACACATGGCAGGACAAGGCGTACAGGGCAAATGGACTGCAAACCAAAGGCAACTACACATCAATCAAAAGGAGATGCTAGCTGCAGAAAATGCACTAACAGCCTTCAAGGACAACTTCTAATAAGGATGGACAACACCACAGTTGTGGTACATAAACAAGCAAGGAGGAACGCACTCCTACCCACGATGTAGATAGGCAATGGCCTTGTGGAACACAGCATTAAATTACCAAGTACAACTGCAAGCACAATTTCTGCCAGTAAAGGAAAACATTCTGACAGACGAATTAAGCAGAAATTTGACAGACCCTCACGAGTGGAGACTACACCCACAAGTATTCTCAATGATAATTCAAAGATGGGGACCACCAGACATAGATCTGTTTGCCTCAACCAACAATTGCCAGCTACAAAAATTTTGCACAAGGACTTACCCCCAGGCCTGGAAAGTGGATGCCCTATCATTCAATTGGGTAACATTGTCAGTCTACGCCTTTCCACCTCTGCCTCTACTGACCAAGGTATTACTGAAAGTCAGATCAGAGAGACCACAGATGATCCTCATTGCTCTGGACTGGCCACGTCAGCACTGGTACCCACTACTACGAAACTTGACTCGCAGCCCTCCTTGGATCGTGCCTCAATTCCTTCTGCTGTTAACCCAACAAAACTCTCAGATCCTTCACAGTCAACTAAGGACCTTAAATCTAGCTGCATGGAAAATACCTTAAATTATCAAACAACACTTCTCTCAAAGGACGTCCAGAATGTCATTTTGGAGGCCAGGAGGCCCAGCACCAGAAAAACTTACTCAGACAAATGGAAAAGATTTTGTGTATGGAGCCAGACCAGAAGCCTAAATCCTGCCATCCCAAATATTCCTAACATTCTCCAATATTTAACTGAGCTGCTACACAAAGGCCTTTCTTTCTCATCTATAAAGATCCATGCTTCAGCCACTTCAGCTCAATATGATGCGGTTCCTCCCATCTTCTCTCATCCTTTGTTAAGGCAGTTTCTCAGAGGGGCAAAAAATATAAGACCCCCAGAAAACTATCAACTCCAACTTGGGACCTAAATTTTGTGCTTGAAAAGTTAACACTTCCTCCTTTCGAACCAGCCTTCTCAGCAGAGCTTCAATACTTGTCATGGAAAACAGCCCTGCTGCTGGCTATCACCTCAGCACGCAGGGTCTCAGAACTGCAGGCACTCATGGCAGTGGAACCTTTCCTCATTTTCCATCAGGACAGAGTATCTTTACGCACCAACCCTTCCTTCATGTCAAAGGTAGTATCCAGTGTGGCTCTCAATCAGACCATACACTTGCCCACCTTCTCTCCAAACCCACAGAATAAAGGAGAAAGACTCCTTCACTCTTTGGACATTCACAGACAGTTACGTTACTATTTGGACAAGACAAAGGCCTTAAGAAAATCTGATCAACTCCTTGTATCCTATGCACCAGGTTCAGAAGGAAAGGCTATTTCAAAACAGACCATCTCCAAATGAATAGCGCATTGTATCCGCTTTTGCTACTCACACCATGGGAAAGCAGTGCCTGCTAATATTAGGTCTCACTCTACCAGGGCTACAGCAACCTCAGCAGCCTTCCTCCGAGGAGTCCCAACAAAGGACATTCTGGAGGCAGCTACCTGGAGTTCAGTGCATACCTTCACCAAGAATTATCACCTTCCTCTATACTCAAAAATCAGAGCAGGGTTTGCCACTGCAGTTCTGCAGGGCATCTTAGCTGCACCTAACCCAGTTTAGCTCCTACCTCCCAGTCATAGCTTTGGGACTCTACCCAAGTGTGGTGACTGCAGCAGCATAGCACGATGAACATAGTACAGTTTTGTACCTACCATAAATGTAGATGTTCGAGTGGTTATGCTGCTGCAGTCCAGGTTACCCTCCCTCCATCCCCTCTACCTAACAAGGCTTTTCTTATATCTCCATGTACATCAACCTTTGGGATGCATGTCTATATGGTGTATTTGCTTACAACTAGTGCTATTGTTTTTCACTAAGGTATGTTTTGCAAGCTTCTTATTTTGCCTTCTTTGTTTGGGGCACCTGACATCTGGGGCAAGAAAAACTGAAGAAAATGGCGTTGGCTGCCTCTTTTATACCCCTGCCGCACTGACGTCAGGGAAGAAGCGACGACAACCGACGCCGGACCAAGGCTTTGGAATTCGGGCCGACTGCGGGACCACCTGACGACAGGATAACCCAAGTGTGATGACTGCAGCAGCATAACCACTCGCACATTTACATTTATGGTAGGTACAAAACTGTACTTTTTGTATACAGGCCGGTATGGGGCTTTTTTATTCTGAAGATTGTTTGTGTGGACGTCCCTTTTATGGCTGATGTATGTGCCTTCGTGTGACATCCCACAACAGGCAGTAGCTCTAAGGTTTTGTATACAGGCCGGACATCTGGTCGATGGGCAGAATACGACCCATATGTAAAGAATACTGCAACATAGAAGATAAGGAAGTCTGTGGTCATGGTAAGATTGTACACAACTATTCTTTTTTTTAATTTATTTATTATTACCACTATGAAAAATCTCTGCAAAATAGAGGACAAAAGACACCTCCAGTAACTATAGAGGTTATAAGAACAATGGAGGAAATACAGTAAAAGAAATAGACTTAAGAGTTTGGAGTTCACATACAGGAAAGTACACATGTCAAAAGTATTTTTTTATATGGGAAGGTTAAGGAAACTGCTATTCCCTAGGCCTAATGGGTGGCTAATTAACCTAAATACGAACCCTCAAGGACACTTGGTTGTTGCTTGTTAGTTTGCCATGAATTGCAAATACTGTAAGTTGTCTTCAATATTCATCATTCCCACTGCTGAAGTAGCATTTAGGCTGTGTAGGTGGTGGTCCTTGCCTGAAAACAACTACCATCTAGCTTCACAAATCTCTGGCTCCACCCACTGCATCTTCCCTTTGATGATTGGTTAGTGCCAAGGAGGAAAATCAGCAGTCAAAATTAAGATTTCTTTACTACTTGCCACCTTGAGTGTAAGCATCTCAGGGGGCTTCACAATATTAGCAACTGGAAAGAGTTTCATTTCTGGCAGATGCGTTCCCATTGGGAAACCCATCCACACAGAATTTGCCGCCTTTTTCCTTGTACGATTTAATAGCATTTTCTGTCTAAAAGTGGTACTTAACGTTTAAGAAACCTGACATTTTTTATCAGTATTAGATGTTTCCTGTCAGGGACTGCTGTTTTTTTTAGCTTTTAGTGTTTAATTGGGGGCTACTTTTGTTTAAAAAAAAAGTGGTACTGCTTGTGGAAACTTTTTTGTGACTAAAAGTTTTTCTTTTGGCTGGGCAGGGATGTATTTTATCCTTGTAGTGCTTCAGTTCACTTTACATCGTGACAACCTACCTGCTGTTTTGTTTTCTGTCAGTGTATTTAATATGTCACAGAGTGCTGACCGGGAATATGTGTTTGTGCTTTTTACTTTCTGAAAGGGCTGGAAAAATAGGACTGTCAATGAAAGGGCTGGAATAATAGGAGTGTCAATGAAAGGGCTGGAATAATAGGAGTGTCAGTGAAAGGGCTGGAATAATAGGAGTGTCAGTGAAAGGGCTGGAATAATAGGAGTGTCAGTGAAAGGGCTGGAATAATAGGAGTGTCAGTGAAAGGGCTGGAATAATAGGAGTGTCAGTGAAAGGGCTGGAATAATAGGAGTGTCAGTGAAAGGGCTGGAATAATAGGAGTGTCAGTGAAAGGGCTGGAATAATAGGAGTGTCAGTGAAAGGGCTGGAATAATAGGAGTGTCAGTGAAAGGGCTGGAATAATAGGAGTGTCAGTGAAAGGGCTGGAATAATAGGAGTGTCAATGTACTGCTTTTGGTTGGTCTGTAACACTTTGTCTTCCAGCTGACTTGCTCAGGCAATGTCTACAGCTTTTGGCTTCTCTTTTTCTGCTTCAGCGTAGGTACTCCTGTCCTGCTGGTTCACTCCTGATGTAATTAGGATGAAAAAAATGTAGGAAAGAGCTCTTGCTATTACTTCAGGTTCAGTCTACACCTTGGCCTATAGTTGTTTAACCTGTAGAGGCCATTTGTTGTTCCTTAAGACCATTCACTCACTCCTCCGGCTTACTCTGGTGTAGTCCTTTGGCCACCACAAACTGAGATCCATCATTCTTCTTTAGCTGTTCCAGTGTTTGTTCCATCTGGGCAACGGAGAGAACCATCTTAACTAGCTAATTAAGACAAGCTACCATTAGACTGGTCAGACATCCCTCTTTAGAGTGGATATTCTTCCACTGGGATTCTTGTAAAGAAAGGGAAGAAAAAAAGAAAATATTAAATATGGTTTATCATAAGAAATAGTTATAGTTAAGAAAGATGATTTTCTTATCTTAACAAGGCATGCATTACAAGCTATGAGCCTTTGTGTCCAGAAGCCACCAGTCCACTAGATTGCTAGCTGGCTCACAGTTTGCAAGACTTCAAACTAGGAAAAGATGCCTCCACAAATAGACTAGTCATCTGTGGAGATGTTCTTCGTGTTTCACTGTTGCAGTCATTACATTTGGGTGATCTGCTGGCAGGTAGCCCTCAGTTGGCCTGATCAACAAAGTCTTGGGTCCTGCATCAGTTGCTGTCCCTTCTTCCATGATGTCAGGTCATCAGGGGTATAAAACATGCATCCAACGCCATTACATCAGTCTTTCTTGCCGTGCGGTGCCTGAAACAGAAACAGTTCGCAAGTGCCAGTCGGCCGACTCCTGAAATTTTCGTTTTCGAGTTACAGAACCGAAGTCTTCAACTTAAAGCTAAGTACCCCGTTGGGGAAACTTTTTCTTGCTCCTTACCGATGTCAGTAAAAGTTAATAATTGCATTACTTGTGGAAAGCAAATACCTCACAAAGATGTTCATTTATACTGTGTTCCTTGCCTAGGCCATGACCACGACTTACCTTGTTGTCAGTTTTGTGCTTCATTTAATCAGCGCACTATCCGTCGGTACATATTTGCCTCTAAATATTTCGGTTCTCGGTTTAATTATCCAGCAATATCGTCGGTTAGCCATCAGACTACCGGGATTCTGAAAAAATGCAAAGATAAAGACAGAGACAGGTCGCCGAGGTCCAAAACTGCCGACGACGCTTCTCCTAAGCCAGTCGCCAGTTTACCAGTACTCAGTGAGGCACTTTTGCAGCCCCTGATACCCGCTGCTTCTGATTTGCAGGCCTCTACTGAGACCCATTCGGAGTCCAGTATGCTGCGAGAGGCTTCACCTATGGAACCTGTGGATGTCTCTACCTTGGATGGGTGTGGAGCCGCTGTGCAGGCACCGGCTTCTGAGGGTATATTCAGGCCTACAGACTTGCATATTAAATCAACTTCACCTTCATTACTAAGGCCTAAATCTTGATTTATGTCTAAAAAACAACGCCCAGGCCACATGTTCAGGCCCCTATGCCTAAAAAACAAATGATCTAATTACTGTAATCAGGGGGCCTAGGGCTGATCTTGATTATGAGTCTTCTGATCAGGTTTCTGTTTCTTCTGACTGTTCTAATGACCTGGACTGGATTTGTCCATACCTGCTTATGAGGATTCTGATGCAGAGGATTCCATTCCCTCTGCTTCCCCTCCTGATGATTTTTCTTTTGGGGAAACTTTACATACCTTAAGGGAGCATTTCCACTGGGAAAGTCAGGAATTTTCTAATTCAAAAAATTTAGGGATTTCCTCCTCCTACCTCAGCATAGGCCCTTGGCTGTACCTCCTGTACTAGACCTTGTTGATGTGTTTTCGGAATCCAGTATGGCCCCTGATTCCCTGCCTCCGGCTCCTAGTAAACCTGACAGATACTTCAGGGTTCCTGAGTCCCACAAGTTCCTTTTCAAAAATCCTGTTGCGGATCCAGAAACCATTTCTCAGGGGCCCAAGGGCATTAAGGCTTCTACTGCTAAAAATCCCACCCCTTCTGATAGAGACTCCAGGGTGCTGGATAGATGGGTTAGGAAGGTTTATACTTCTGCAACCTTGGCAATCAGGACTTTAAACTGCCAATTTCATATGTTAAAATATCAACAGCATATTACTGGACTGCTTAAACAGAAAATTATGTTTATTCCTGACTGTGTGGAAAATAAAGATTTACAGGATTTATTGCATTCTGCTGAACAAGTTGGAAAACATACCTTGCAATGCGGTTTTGATTCTTTAGTTGCCTCCTGCAGGGCTGCTGTTACTGGGTCTGTGCTTAGAAGGCATGCTTGGCTTAAGGAACAATCTTTGCCTGATCATGTTAAAACTAAATTGTTGGATGCTCCTTTAAATCAGGACCACCTGATGTTCTTCATTCCACATTGCTGCAGTCCTAACTATTGGGTAGTCCGCTGTCCAGTCGGCCCGAATACCAAAGTATATGGCTGACGTCGGTCACGGCGCATTAGACTGACGTCAGTACGTCAGGGTACTAATGCGCATGACCGACGTCATATCCTCAGTCTTTTTTGCCGCATGGTCCGATGCAGAAGCAATTTTGCGAGTGCAGGTTGGCGTTCTGAAAGTTTCTGAAGTCAGAGTTTCAGACCGAATCAAAGTTGGCTAAGTACCCCGTTGGGGAATATTTTGTTTTTCTTGCCTCAGTATTTAACCGGATGTCAGAAAAGTGAATAACTGTATTTCTTGTGGGAAACAGATACCTCATAGGGATTACCATACTTTGTGTATACCTTGTTTAGGGCCTGAGCACGACGTTGTTGGATGCCGCTCTTGTGCTAGATTTAACAAACGCACTATTAAGAGAAGGTTAGACTGTGCCAGGTTAGTGTTTGGGAAGCGTTGTAATTATAAAATGCCGCCGGATGCTCCGGCCGCTTCGCTAAAAAGCGCAAGGACAAAGCAGCAAAGCCTAGAGTGGAAGAACCGACAGTCCCAGACGCCGGTTCTTTAGAGGGCTCAGTGGAGCCGGAGGTTTTGCCAGGTGTTTCTTTGGAGTCTCAGGAGAGACTTTACTGTTACAGGATGTATCCTCTCAGGAAGTAGGCCAGGCTGAGGGGCTTCTCAGGTGGCTGTTCTTCCTTCTCTTCCTAAGGTGGTTAGAGCCTCCCTTCTGTTTCCAAGGCTTCTTTGAGGGCAGGCCAAGTTTTGCTTCAGTGGGGTTTCTCCTAGTGCCTCAGGGTCTTTGCCTAAGAAACATATGCTTAAAATGGCAGAGGATTTGATTACTATGATAAGGGGTTCTATGCCCCTCCTGATAAGAGGCCTAGGGTGGAACCTGAGTTTGAGAGTTTTGAGCAATGCTCGAGGCTTCTGAGTCTTCGGCTGAAGACTTGCAGGAGTTCCTCCTTATTCTGATTCTGATGTGGATGATTCTACTCCTTCAGCTTCTCCTCCTGAGGATTTTTCATTTTCAGAGACTCTGCATTCCATGAGGGAGCATTTTAAATGGGAAGGGCAAGATTTCTCTGATTCCAGGAAAAGGCTTAGGGAATTCTTGTTTTACCCCAGCATAGGCCTTTAGCTATACCTCCTGTTTTGAATGTGGTGGAAGATGTTTTTGCAGAGGCTTCCTGAATCCTGATTCTTTGCCTCCTGCCCCAGTTAAACCGGATAGGTATTATAGGGTGCCTGACGCTCATAAGTATCTTTTAAGAGTCCTAGGGCAGACCCGAAACTGTCTCTCAGGGGCCTAAAGGTGTGAAGGCCTCAGTTGTTAAAAATCCTGTCCCTCCTGATAAAGAGGCAAGGGCTTTGGATAGATGGGGAAAGAAAGTGTATACTTCTTCCACTTTAGCCATGAGGGCATTGAATTGTCAGTTTCACATGTTAAAATATCAGAATTATCTTCTTTCACAGTTGAAATCTAAGGTGGATGCTCTGGCGGAAGGTATTGAGTGTAAAGAGTTGCAGGATTTAGTTCATGTGTCTGAACAAGTGGGTAAGCATTCCTTGCAATGTGGTTTTGATGCTGTGCAGGCCTCCTCCAGGGTGGCTGCCACTGGTTCTGTTCTTCAGAGGCACGCCTGGTTGAGAGATCAGAACTTAGCTGAGCATGTTAAGACAAGGATTTTGGATGCTCCTTTACAGTCTGATGTGTTGTTTGGTTCACCTGTGGAAGCAGTTTTAAAGAAAATGGAGGACAAGGCTAAGTCTATGCAAACTGTTAAGGATTTTTGCAGGTGCAGCCTCCAAGTTTAGTAGAAATTGGCCTACTAAGGGATGGACTTATCCTGCTTATGATTCCCAGTCTAGGGGTAGGTCTAGACGTGGTAGGGGCAGAGCTCAAGGTTCTTTTAGGCCTAGGACAGGAGTTCACCTGCTCAGACTTCTGGTGAGGGCAGGGTCAGTCCTTTCGTAAGCAGACCCAATGACCTGCCTTTTCAGCTGTCAGTACCTTCTCGCCTGGCGGCACCTCTAGGAGGAAGACTGTCTCTTTTCAAAGAAAATTGGGATTTAATTACCCAAGACAAATGGGTTCTGGATATCATTCACCACGGTTACAGGTTTTATTTCCATACCTTGCCTCCTTTCAAAGGCATGCCAGACATTCCTCCTCTACAAAGAACAGAGGCTCGCAGACAAATTTCTCTGTTACTCCAAATAGGAGCCATTCAGTCAGTTCCTGTGCCAGAAAGGGGCCTAGGATTTTATTCTCGCCTGTTCCTAGTACCAAAGAAGGGGAACACGTGGAGACCAATTTTGGATTTATCTATCCTCAACACTTATCTGGACATTCCAAAGTTCAAAATGTTGACGTTACAACAGCTTTTACCTCTACTGGGCAAAGATCACTGGATGGTAACTTTAGATCTCAAGGAAGCTTACCTTCATGTGCCTATAAGACTAAGTTGCAGAAAGTATCTGCTGAGCTGGAAATTCTCATTATCAGTTCTCTGCATTGCCCTTTGGCTTATCTACTGCCCAGAGTATTCACAAAGGTTCTGGCTCCAGTGATAGCTTACTTCAGGCTAAAAGGAATTCAAATCTATCCTTACTTAGACGACTGCCTGATTCTGGCTCAAGAAAAGGAAGACCTTCTACAGCATTTGGAATATGTCATAGCAGTGCTAAGATGCCTAGGGTATTCTGTGAACGAAATAAAGTCCAGTCTAGTACCCTCTCAAGACATGTGCTTTCTGGGTGTGAGACTGAATACAGCAGCCCAGATGGCCTTTCTAACCCCGGACAAACAAAAGAATCTTTCCAGTTACTTCCATCAATTATCTCTTCAGTCCGGGCTGACTGCAAGGACAGTCCTTCAAGCCTTAGGGTTCATGGCATCTTGTATTCTGGTGCTTCCCAATGCCAAACTGCATATGAGGAAGCTACAATGGTATCTCAAAAATCTATGGACACAGCACTGCCAGGATTTGGACACTGTCATTCAAATAATACCTTGCATTCAAAAGGAATTTTTGTGGTGGGCTCAGGAATGTCACCTAAACAAGGGACTCTCTGTGACCCGCCAGAGGCAAGTCAGATTCTAACGACAGATGCCTCAGACATTGCTTGGGGAGCTCATCTAGATGGAAAGTGGATACAAGACAAGTGGCCTGCCAGACTACAGCATCTACATATCAACATGAAAGAGATGGTAGCAGTCCAGTTTGCATTAATGGCTTTCAAGGAATTACTTCTTCCAGGGCAGGTGTTGATTCTAACAGACAACACAACTGTCATGTGGTACATCAACAAACAAGGGGAACACATTCTTACCCATTGTGCAGGCAAGCAATGATTTTATGGGAGACTGCGCTCAGCTTGCAACTAACTCTTCAGGCAAGGTTTCTGCCGAGCACAGAACTCCTTAGCAGATGTGTTAAGCAGACAAATCATGGATCCCCACGAGTGGAAACTGGATCTTCATGTATTTCAAAATTGACAGTGTCATGGGGAACTCCAGACATAGATCTGTTCGCTTCTCCACTAAACCACCAGCTGCCAAAGTTTTGCAGGATTTCATCACACAGCTTGGAAAGTGGATGCTCTTTCTTTCAGTTGGAAAAATCTTCATGTGTATGCTTTTCCACCTCTGCCTCTTCTCCCAAAGGTGCTTCTAAAGGTCAGACAAGACAAGCCAAGGATGATTTTAATAGCTCCAGATTGGCCTCGGCAGCACTGGTACCCATTACTGAGGAGTCTGGTAAGGAAGCCTCCATGGCCTTTACCCTTGATTCCACACCTATTGTCTCAGAGGGACGGTCATCTGCTCAATATCAAGCTTCAAACTCTTCATCTAACAGCCTGGCATATTCTGTTTTGAAAGACAGCAGGTCTCAACTTCCTCAACAGGTTTTAAATGTGATTATGGAAGCCAGAAGACCTAGTACAAGGAAAGTGTATGCAGAAAAATGGAAGAGATTTTTATTTTGGACTGCAGCACAGAATTTGGAGATTTCGAGCCTAATTTGAGTGTGGCTCTTCAATATCTTACTGAGTTATTGGACAAAGGTTTGTCTTTCTCTTCCATTAAGATTCATGCTGCAGCAATTTCAGCTCACTATGATTGTGACCCACCATTGTTTTCACATCCTTTATTCAAGCAATTTCTTAGGGGCAAAGAATATAAGACCCCAAGAGCACCTACTCCTGCTTGGGATCTCAATTTTGTGTTGGAGAAACTTACTCTACAACCTTTTGAGCCTGCAGCTACTGCTGACCTGAAATACTTGTCATGGAAGACTGCTTTTTGTTGGCCATTACTTCTGCAAGAAGGGTTTCTGAGTTACAGGCCCTTATGGCGGTTGAGCCTTTTTGATTTTTCATAAGGATAGGGTATCATTACGCATTAATCCTTCCTTTATGCCTAAGGTGGTTTCTAGTGTGGCTTTAAACCAAACTATTCATTTGCCTACTTTCTATGCAGATCCCCAAAATAAAGGGGAAAAGATTTTGCACACTTTAGATGTACACAGGCAATTGCTATTATTTAAGCAGGACTAAGGATTTTAGAAAGTCTCAGCAGTTGTTTGTTTCTTTTGCTTTGAGTTCAGGGCAAGCCTGTGTCAAAACAAACTATTTCTAGGTGGATTGGGTTTTGCATTGCATTTTGTTATTCCCATCATGGCAAAGAGATTCCAGCTGGGATTAGGCCTCATTCCACTAGGGCTACTGCCACTTCAACAGCATTTCTAAGCGGGGTGGCAACTAAGGATATTTTGGAGGCAGCTACTTGGAGTTCAGTGCATACTTTCTCTAAGCATTACCACCTTCCTCTCTACTCTAAGTCTAGGGCTGGTTTTGCCACAGCTATTTTGCAAGGCATGTTATCAGCTCCTGCTTCCTTATGATTTGCCAGCCTCCCTTACCTCTGCTTTGGGATTCTACCCAATAGTTAGGACTGCAGCAATGTGGAATGAAGAACATAGTACAGTTTTGTACCTACCATAAATGTAGATGTTCGAGGATCCACATTGCTGCAGTCCAATTTACCCTCCCTCCTTCCCCTCTGTGTTTAGGGGTGGTTGTGTAGGTGAGATTATATTCTGGTACCTTTGTATATATTGTATATGTTTGGGTGGAGGTATGTTTGGTGTGTATTGGTTTTGGCCCTGTCTTTTTAGGGTCATCTGACATCTGGGGCAAGAAAAGACTGAGGAAATGACGACGGTCATGCGATTAGTACCCTGACGTACTGACGTCAGTCTAATGCGCCGTGACCGACGTCAGCCATATACTTTGGTATTCGGGCCGACTGGACAGCGGACTACCCAATAGTTAGGACTGCAGCAATGTGGATCCTCGAACATCTACATTTATGGTAGGTACAAAACTGTACTTTTGGCAATAAGGCTGAAGAAGTTCTAAAAAAGATGGAAGATAAAGCTAAATCTATGCAAACTGTTAAAGATTTCTTACAAGTGCAACCTCCAAGATTTAGTAGGCACTGGCCTACTAAGAATTGGTCTTTTCCAGCTCCTTCCAGTTCCTCTCAAGCTAAAACCCAGACACACCAAAAGCACCAGGTTTCAGGCCCAGGGGACTCTCAGATCTAAGCAGTGGGGGGCCTCCACTTCCAAATCTGGAAATAACAAGACACCCCCCTATGGTAAACAGTCTTAATGACTTTCTTTTAAAATTACCAAGCACTTACCTTTTAGCCGCCCCTTTGGGGGGAAAGATTGTTGTTCTTGCAAAGAACTGGGAACTCGTAACCCAGGAAAAATGGGTTTTAAATATAATGTCCCAAGGACACAGATTTCATTTCCACACGTTGCCAACACCAAACGGGTGGCCAGACCTGCCCCCAAATCAGTGGGCAGAGGCTCAAAAACAAGTGTTTTCCCTCTTAAACATGGGGTTTATTCAACCAGTAACAGAAGATGAAAAGGGACAAGGTTTCTATTCTAGGCTTTTTCTGGTACCCAGAAAAGACAAATCATGGCGTCCAATTCTGGACCGGTCTACCCTAAACACCTTTCTGGACATTCCAAAATTCAAGATGCTGACTCTTCACCAGTTACTTCCTATGCTAACCAAATCAAAAAAATAAAAACAGCCACCAGAGACTGAACTAAGGACCCAACTTTTAATACGCCACAGAAAACAAAGTAACCAAATGACTAAGCACTTTCACCAGGCTCTAACCACTGCCTTCTTCAGTGTCATTTGGTAAAACATTCAACTCTTTAAATATACAAACAGCTGATTGGTAAATTAATAAATAAATAATTAGTTGACTGTTTATCCAATCAGAAATTAAATTTGTAAAAAAACATCAGTAAACACACAAAAATCCACCTCATTTTAAACTTCTTAAACTTTAGGGACTTTGACCTTCCATTAAATCTTCGTTGTCATAGTTTGTAGGCAGGATAACCAAACTAAACACATTTATTAATAAAATTAATAATTAACTAAACTAATATAAAAACATTTAATAATCATGTTATACATATACAGACCTACTTTTGTTATTCCTAGCTATGTAATGTTCGACACTATAGGTTCAATGAAGCTGTTTCCAAGTTAAATACAATTTGCCTTGAGTTTTAAAATGGGCTTCAAGGAAACCGCATCATTTAGACCGGGTGACTGTAAGGCATTAAGTCGAAGTTGCCAAGTTGTTTCCAGGGATCCAACTTTGTTGTTAATGTCACAGCCCCTTTCACCCATAAATACTCGGTCAGTAATAAAAAATACAAACTTTTTAAAATTCTTAAATTTTTTTGAATGTAAATAAAGTGCATTGTGCTCGTCCTTTCTGTTAATACTTCTCAAATGTTCAGAGATCCTATCACGTAATCTACGATTGGTTTTACCCACGTAGAACCCTTCACATAAGGCAACATAGATAATGTATTTGGTGTTACAATTACATAACCCTGGATATGGAATGGTATACTTGTAATCGTGTACACACATGTATGGGCTTTCATTGATGTATCTAAAATATTTACACATCCCACATTTCTTCATAAAGGACTTTCTCCCAGTTTTAACTTCTCTTTCAAGGATGTGTTTCAAGTTGTTCCCTCCACTATAAACAATCAATGGCTCAAGTCCTAGAATTGACTTAATATTGTCATTGAAGCAAAATTTCCATGTGTTCCTCAGACTTTCCACCAAATCATGGGCCCTATCATTGTATTTTAATACAAATGCAGTTCCTAGTTTTTTTAAATTCTTGTCACTGTGTGTGACAGGAGTCACTTTCCATAGTATAGGAGTATAAAATGTTTCCCTTTTTCTCATAATCTCCCTTTTGGTGTTTAGTAACAATTTTAAAGGATAGCCCCTTTCTAGGAACATTCCTATCGACTTAAACATTTCATCCTTAAATATTAAGTTATCACGAACCAACCTAGATGTTCTCACCATCTGTCCCTTTATAATCCCTTTCCTTTGATGGTAGGGGTGACAACTGTTGAAATGTAGAAGTGAGTTAGAATATGATTCCTTTCTATAAATATTACTACATACACCTTGTGGTGTTTTCTTAATAGTAATATCAAGGAAATTAATCTCTTCTTGATGACAAAAATATGTAAATTTAAAAAATTCCATGGTATTGTTCAGGTAGACAGTAAACTCCCCAATGGATGTCTCATCACCTTTCCACAAAATTAACACGTCATCTAAAAATCTATTATATAACAAAATGTTGTCTTTATAGACAGATGAAAAAATGAATAAATTTTCCCATGCAAGTAATATCAAATTAGAAAAAAACGGGAGCACATTTTGCTCCCATTGCTACTCTAGTTAACTGCTGGTAAATTTCCCCTTCAAAACTAATGAAGTTGTTTTTCAGTATAATTTCCATCAGGTCTATTAACAAATTTATTTTGTTTTTGTCTATCTTTACTTTTTACAAGACTCTCATGGAACATGACCAATCCTTGTTCATGAGGAATTACTGTGAATAAATTAACTACATCCACTGTTATAAAGACAAAGTCATTGTTGTTTTTGACTTGCCCGAGCCTCTCCAGGCCATGCCATGAATCTCTCAGAATATGCCCAGCCTCTTCTTCTACTACTTTTGACCAAGTGTCCACAAAAGAAGCAAGGGGTTCAGTCTTAGAACCCCTAGCTGACACAATCGGTCTAAATGGTGGGTTACTAACTTCTTTGTGGACCTTGGGAATACCAAACATAACTGGTAAAGTTGAAAATTTTACTGTTAAATAGTTTTATTCAACTTCATTGATAGCACCTTGGAATAATGAATCCTGAAGAAATAAATCAATCTTTGAGTAGGCCCTATTTACTTCATTTTTTGACACTCTTCTATAAGTTGTCTCAGCATTGAGAATATGCATCATCCTACTGGAGTAGTCAATTTTGGTCATAATCACCATTCCCCCCTCCCTTGTCCGGTTTCATATACCTAAATTGTTGGTTTTGAAAAGAACTTTTAATAAAAAGCCTTTCATCTTTTGTTAAGTTATCATTCACAATTCTATCTTGTGATGAGACCTTTCTAAATTCAGTTTCTAAACATCTCTCTAAAGTAATCTCTGGATTTGGTGGGGGAATGAATGTACTACTTCTAAGAGACGTTTTCATTTCAGTTTCAATGGTGCTTACTTTATTACAAGAGAAAAACATTTTTAAGTTTAACTGTCTCATATAAAGTTTTAAGATTAATCAAGACTTGGGCAATATCCAATCTGTACGTGGGTACAAAGTTTATACCCTTACTCAACAAATCAAAATGGACATCACTTGTTTCCATATATACAATTGTATATATAAAAAAACATTTCTTTTGCACACTTTGTAACCCACTGATGTGTTAGTATTAGAAAGTGTGTCATCTCCAGGGTTACTAATGTTGTCAAATGAGCATTGCTGATTAAAATAACTGTTGAACACATATTGCTCATTTCTTACCTGAAAATTATCACTAACATTCAGTGGTGCAACTTTTGGGGAACTTTCATTAACAAAATACTCTGCATTTTCAGAAGAAACATTGATCAAGTTGTGTGAACAAAAATCATCATTCATAGACATTAATAACCCCTTCTGTTCCTCCTCCCACCTCGGCTTTTCCAGTAGTAGTGTTGAACATTCCTGCCTTGTCTGTCCTTTGTTTAATAGTCTCGCCAATCTTCTCAACTCGGTCTGGTGTTCTAAAAAACATTCATCCATCTCGTCATTTTCCCCAAAGTTATTTTGTTCAGTACTACCAGTCCGTTCATTAGGCAAAAACGTATTATCTTTTCTTTTAGTGCCCGGTGGATAAGCACCGTTATTTTTATATTCAAGATTGTCCCTGTTAAGCTTCTTGTTTTTAACAGTAAGGTTTTTATTAACAAATGTCTTGACACTCTTGAATACTTTGTCAAAGCTTTGTTTTTGTTGTGAAAACAATAAGTCACTCGTAATACTGGCATTAAGGCTATTGATCTCTTTCTGCAATTTTATAAGTTTAGTCTCGTTGTTATTAATGATAATAGTCAACATTTCCATACCTGTTCTGTTGAATAAAGAAATCAATTCATGGTACGCTACTGACCCTGTTTCCACTCCCATAGGGAGTTTCCATAGCCGTAAACCTTTCGGTACTTGATTCAACGATAACGACTTTTTAAGGAACAAGTTGTCTAATTGTTGGATCCCTGGAAACAACTTGGCAACTTAGACTTAATGCCTTACAGTCACCCGGTCTAAATGATGCCGTTTCCTTGAAGCCTATTTTGAAACTCAAGGCAAATTGTATTTAACTTGAAAACAGCTTCATTGAATCTATAGTGTCGAACATTACATAGCTAGGAATAACAAAAGTAGGTTTTTATATGTATAATATGATTATTAAATGTTTTTATATTAGTTTAGTTAACTATTAATTTTATTAATAAATGTGTTTGGTTATCCTGCCTATAAACTATGACAACAAAGATTTAATGGAATGTCAAAGTCCCTAAAGTTTAAGAAGTTTAAAATGAGGTGGATTTTTGTGTTTTTGATGTTTTTTACAAATTTAATTTCTGATTGGATAGTTAAACAATCAAGTAATTATTTATTAATTTACCAAAAAGCTGGTTGTATATTTAGAGAGTTGTGAATGTTTACCAAATGACTCTGAAGAAGCCAGTGGTTAGAGCCTGGTGAAAGCGCTTAGTCGTTTGGTTACTTTGTTTTCTGTGGCGTATTAAAAGTTGGATCCTTCGTTCAGTCTCTGGTGGCTCTTTTTATTTTTTTGATTTGATTTACAAGTTTGGGTTTATCCGTTTGGATTTTCCTACCTTCATTACTTCCTATGCTAGGCAAAGATGCCTGGTTGGCAACTCTGGATTTAAAAGAAGCATACCTGCACATCCCAATCAGGGAATCTTGCAGAAAATACCTACGGTTCAAAACAGGCTGCTTGCATTATCAGTTCTCTGCACTGCCCTTTGGCTTGTCTACTGCACCCAGGGTATTCACAAAGTGTCTGGCTCCAGTTATTGCCTTTTGCAGGCAAAGAAATATTCAAATATATCCATACCTGGACAATTGTCTAATTCAGACAGAAAACCAGGACATACTTCTAAATCATCTGGCATTTGTAAAAAGGGTTCTAACTTGTCTGGGGTACACCATAAACGAAAAGAAATCACAACTGGTACCCTCTCAACAGATTACATTCCTGAGTGCAAGCTTGAATACAACTGCCCAGATGGCTTTCCTCACGCCAGAGAAACAAATTCATTTGGTAACTTACTTCAAATAAGTGGCCACAAAAACACTGCTATCTGCAAGACAAATACTGCTAGCCTTGGGGTTCATGGCCTCCTGCATTCTTCTAATTCCGTATGCAAGACTGCGTATGAGGAAACCAGAGTGGTACTTAAAAAGTCTGTAGAGTCAACATTGTCACAGCCTGGAAACAATGATTCCTATCATACCTTGCCTACGCCTGGAATTCCTATGGTGGGCAGAGGCCTGCAACCAAAACAAGGGACTGCCATCCACACTACCCCCTGCCGCCCAAACCCTAATTACAGATGCATCAGACTATGCATGGGGGGGCTCACCTGGCAGGGAAGTGCATTCAGGGCAAATGGAACCCAAAACAAATGCACCTTCATATCAATCAAAAAGAAATGTTAGCTGTACAGAATGCTCTGACAGCCTTCAAGGACTACATTCTTCCAGGACAACTAATGGTAAAGACGGACAACACCACAGTTATGTGGTACATAAACAAGTGGTGGGTACACATTCTTACCCCTTCTGCAGACTAGCCATTGCATTGTGGAACACAGCCTTGAGCTACCAAGTGCACCTACAAGCTCAATTCCTGCCAGGAAAATTGAATACACTGGCAGATGGACTCAGTAGAAATCTCATGGACCCACACGAGTGGAAACTGGAACCATGGATTTTCAACATGTTGGCAAGCAAATGGGGGAGCCCAGACATAGTTCTATTTGCCTCCCCCCAGAACTACCAGTTGGACAAGTTTTGCACAAGGACTCCCCACAAAGAAGCCTGGAAAGTGGATACTCTGTCCTTCAGCTGGAAAAATCTATCCGTCTACGCCTTTCCCCCTCTGTCTCTGCTCTCCAAAGTTCTGCTAAAAGTCAAACAGGACAAATCAAGAATGATTTTGATTGCTCCAGACTGGCCATGCCAACACTGGTCGCCACTCCTGCGCAGTGTGTCACAAATATCTCCATGGCACCTGCCTCAGACCGCTTCCTTGCTGTTTCAGCAGGGGAACCAAATTCTGCACCCTCAGCTTCCAACATTGAACCTTGCGGCCTGGCTAATCACTTAAATTCACCCTTGTCATCCCTCAGCAAACCTGTGATGGATGTCATCTTAGAGGCGAGAAGGCCTAGTACTAGAAAATCTTATGCTGACAAATGGAAAAGATTCTGTGCCTGGAACCAAGCTTTAAGGGATGAGCACAACCAGCGCCCATTTTACCTCAGATTTTGCAATACTTAACTGAGATGCTTCACAAGGGCCTGTCTTTTTCCTCTATTAAAATCCACGCTTCAGCTATTTTAGCTCACTACAACATCGAACCACCCCTCTTCTCTTATCCCCTGCTCAAGCAGCATCTCAGAGGGGCAAAGAACTTCATCCTCCCGGGAGAGCTCCTACCCCTGCCTGGGACCTTTAATTTTGTTTTGGAGAAGCTCACTCTACCTCCTTTCAAGCCAGCTGCTACTGCAGACTTAAAGTTTCTCTCTTTGAAAACAGCCTTCCTTTTAGCAGTCACTTCAGCTAGAAGGATATCTGAATTACAGGTCCTTATGGCAGTGGAGCCTTTCATCATCTTTCATTCGGACAGGGTATCTCGGAGGACTAATCTATCCTTTATGCCCAAGGTGGTTTCCAGTGTGGCTCTTAATCAGTCCATTCATTTGACGACCTTCTTTCCCAATCCACAGAACAAAGGGGAATGGATTCTGCATTCCTTGGATGTGCGCAGACAACTTAGATTCTACTTGGCCAGGACTAAATCTTGAAGAAAATCTGAACAATTATTGGTAGCATTTGCTGCAGGGGCAGAGGGGAAGGCTATTTCAAAGCAAACCATTTCTAAATGGATAAGCCATTGCATTCATTTCTGCCATAAGCACCATGGAAAACCTACTCGCCAGGGGATCAGATCTCACTCCACCAGGGCTGCATCTACTTCTGCAGCCTTTCTCAGAGGTGTTCCTACCAGGGATATTCTAGAAGCTGCTACCTGGAGTTTTGTACATACTTTCACCAAGCATTATCATTTACCAATTTTCTCTAAATCCAGAGCTGGCTTTGCCACTGCTGTCTTGCAGGACCTTATAGCTGATCCTAATGCTGTATAAACTCCTCCTCCCAACCATAGCTTAGGGAATCTACCCAAATGCAATGACTGCAAAAGCGAAACACAAAGAACATAGTACAATTCTGTACTCTTACCATAAATGTAGATGTTTGAGTGTATTCACTGTTGCAGTCCTGGTTACCCTCCCTCCAGCCCCCTTATTTTCTCTGGCTATACCTCTACTTTCTTTTACTATGTTTAAAAGCCTTTTTGGTGTATTTGCTTTTGGTTGGAGGTATATTTTTGTGTTTTTTAATTTTATTTGCTCCCCATTTGTGGGGCATCTGACATCTGGGGCAAGAAAAACTGATGTAATGGCGTCGGATGCATGTTTTATACCCCTGACAACCTGACGTCATGGAAGAAGGGACAGCAACCGATGCAGGACCCAAGATTTTGTTAACCAGGCCGACTGAGGGAAACCTGCCAGCAGATTACCCAAATGTAATGATTGCAACAGTGAATACACTCTAACATCTACATTTATGGTAAGTGTGCACAACTGTACTTTCCCCATGGTTCTTTGCTGGGACCTCTCCTGTTTGGTATTTACTTCTCTGAAGTAAAAGTCAGTAACAAAGGGCTCTAAGTTTGTAGATGATTGCAAGCTTAGGAGCAGTCATTGAATCCTCAAATGACTTAGCCATCTTGCAGGATGCTTGTCCCAAATAAATAAATAACAGAAGCTAAAGTCAGGGACTGAAACTAAATGCCAAAAAATGCATTATATCCTTTGGGAACTCTTCTACCCTGGGAGAATAGGACCTTAAGAATTGACACAGTTGTTCAGGGTTTTGAGAAACCTGTAGGTTCATAGACTAGTAGTAGGCTAACTGCCCTGGTGGGCCGTTTTAAGCCTAGCCAGTTATCCCATGTTAGAATCAAACCCTGCACCTTCTGTCTGTATGGAAAACACCTTAATCAGTATGCTAGCACCTTTTTTATATATGAATTCCTAGATAAAACACTAAACCAGCTGCCCTTGAGGAACATTTTAAGATTAGCCAATTTCCCTTCATGAGAAGTAAACCCTGAACCTTTTGGCTGGGAGGTGTACACCTTAACCATTATGCCAACCACAATTATAATAAAGTTATATCCTAGATAGGTTCATAGATTAGTACTAGGCTAACTGACGACGTGGGCCATTTTAAGCCTAGACAATTGCTTCATGTGAGAATCAAACCCTGCACCTTGTGTCTGTAAGGCAATCTTAACCACTATACAAACCTCCTTATGTGAACAGTGACCTAACCTTTGACCAACGTGTGCATTGTAATAAGGCCTAAACAATATGTCCTGGATTGACTCCAAGCCCTGTCACTATAGTCTGTATCCTGCAGACTGCTAAGAGGTGACCTGTGTCTGGTATGCAAGGAATCCTCCAGCTCATTCATGATGTGTTTACTGCACATCAAGTCAAATGGCATCTGAAATGCTCTGTCTGGGGATCTAAACCTCTTTGGAAACAACAGAGTGGTTTGGACGGACAGGTATGTCATGCTGAGGATACCACTGCTCTGGAATAGACTCCCCACCCATACAAAACAAACCACATCCCTCTCCATATTTAGGCTCAGCTTGGTTCCATGGATGGGAAATGGGTTTGTCCCAGGACTGCCCTGCTCTAATGGACAGAGGCAGCTCCTAAATACTTTATCCCATGTGTGGGTCCCCCAAATTATTTATGGTATGATCACAGTTTCTCTCATTAGAGGCCATATATAATTGTTGACCTTGAGATGGGTAAGGTCAGTCTTAACACCAAATGAGAAGTTAATTCGAGCACCAAAGGGGGAAATGGCTAAGTTTTTAAATGGCACACAGTGGCAGATAGCATAGTACTTGCCTGTGGTCTTGTAAAAATGCAGATAAAATGTGCAAAGTACCTTAGACTAAAATGTTTTTCTCACTTCAGATGAGACCCTGCAGCCGTATCCACTGCTTCTCATGGCAGTAAGTTGATCTTGAGCACTAGACTTTCTCCTTGTGACAAGGAAGGCAAGACATTGGACTGTCTAGGTACGAGAATGTTTTCTTCCTCTTTAGCTTTCAGAATTCATTATCGGGCATACATACGGAAACTCCTGCTTTAATTTATGAACAGTCAGAGGAATTTGCTACCACACTTCCATCAGATGGGTCTTTTTTTTGACACCAGTTTTTACTACCTTGTATCAGGTGCATGCTTTGAAGCATGTGTATGATTATCTCGTCAGCAAACTTTTGGTGTCTTAAAGTTTGAAATCTTAGATTCTGCTTTAGACAGCAAGCTGTTGTACGACTCTGACTACCGAGGTTTTCAAACAGTTTGAAAGATGAAAAATAACGCAGGGAGTATCTAAACTTTTTCATGTCCCCCTTACACAAACCTTTTAGGCCTCTCGCTTACTAAAAAAAAACAAACAAGAAAAAACATTCATGTTCTGGTAAACAAGGAGCTAAAAAGAAATTACCTGAGAACAGTAAGAAACTTGGGACCTTTGAGCAGAAGGGGCAGACCAACAGTACAGAAAGACTATACCAGTTAACCCCACCACGGCCAATATCTCTACAACCCTGCCCCAAAAACTAGTTGTCAACATCCCTCTTTGCAAAGGATTGTCTCAGACTGTTAGTTGTTAAATGTTGTGCAGAAGGGCTGCAGATGGCACTGAATACAAAAACCTCCTTTCAGTGGGATTTCTCCCCATCCACAAAACCAAACAAAATGTTTTCCTCAGGTACAATCTTTACACTCCCAAGAAGTAACGGCAGCAGTGCTTTAAAGAGGGAAAGGCTTCTATACCAGAATGTTTCAAGTACCAAAGAAAGAGGCCTCTTGGAGGCCAGTACTAGATCTTTCATCTGTGAACTGTATGTCAGAGTAAGGAAATTCAGAATATTGACACTGCAAACTGTTACCCTCATTCCTTCCATGCGTTACATGTTAACATTAGACTTAAGATGCTTATCACATTCTCACAGCCACAGAATATCTGATGTTCTTCGTGTTTCACTGTTGCAGTCATTACATTTGGGTAATCTGCTGGCAGGTTGCCCTCAGACAGCCTGATGAACAAAGTCTTGGGTCCTGCGTTGGTTGCTGTCTCTTCTTCCATGATGTCAGGTCGTTAGGGCTATAAAACATGCAGCCGATGCCATTACATCAGTCTTTCTTGCCATGCGGTGCCCGAAGCAGAAGCAGTTCGCAAGTGCCAGTCGACTGACTTCTGAAATTTTCGTTTTGAGTTTCACAACCAAAGTCTTCAACTAAAAAGCTAAGTACCCCGTTGGGGAAACTTTTTCTTGCTCCTTACTGATGTCAGTAAAAGTTAATAATTGCATTACTTGCGGGAAGCAAATACCCCATAAGGATTTTCATTTGTACTGTATTCCTTGCCTAAGCCCTGACCACAACGTGCCTTGCTGTCGGTTTTGTGCTAAATTTAATCAACGCACTATTCAACATCTGTATATTTTTGCTTCTAAATATTTTGGCTCACATTTTAATTTTCCAGAAATGTCGTCGGTTAGCAATCCGACTACTAGAATACCAAAAAAACTTAGAGAAAGACAGACAGGCCTTCGAGGTCCAAAACTGACTACGCTTCTCCTAAGCCAGTTGCCAGTTCGCCGGTACACAATGAGGTGCTTTTGCAGCCCCTGATACCTGCTACTTCTGATTCGCAAGACTCTACTGAGACCCATTCGGAGTCAGGTATGCAGCGAGATGCTTTAATTATGGAACAGGAGATGTCTCTACCTTAGATGGGTCCGTGGCACCTGTGCAGGCACTGGCTTCTGAGGGTGTTTTCAGGCCTACAGATTTGTATATTAGACCGACGCCATCTTCAAAACTAAGACCAAAATCAAAAACTGTGTCTAAAAACTGACGCCTGGGCCACATGTGCAGGCCCCTATGTCTAAAAAACAGATGATCAAAATGGCTGAAGACTTAATTACTCTGATCAGGGGTAGCCAACCCCCCTTCTAAGAGGCTTAGGCAAGACATTGATTATGAATCTTCTGAACAGGATTCTATTTCTTCTGACTCTTCTAATGAACAGGATTTGTCTGTACAAACTTATGAGGACTCTGATGCAGAAGATTCCATTCCTTCTGCTTCTCCCCCTGAGGATTTTTCTTTTGGGGAAACTTTACATACTTTAAGGGAACATTTCCACTGGGAAAGTCAGGATTTCTCTGAATCTAAAAAGAGACTTAGGGATTTACTACTTCTTCCTCAGCATAGGCCTTTGGCTATACCTCCTGTTTTAGACATTGGAGATGATGTTTTTTTCAGAATCTAGTATGACTCCTGATTCTCTGCCTCCAGCTCCTTGTAAGCCAGACAGATAATACAGGGTTCCTGACTCCCACAAATTCCTTTTCAAAATTCCTATTGCAGATCCTGAAACCATTTCTCAGGGTCCCAAGGTCATTAAGGCCTCTACAGATAAAAATCCTACCCCTTCAGATAGAGATTCCAGGTCACTGGATAGATGGGGTAAGAAGGTTTACACTTCTGCAACCTTGGCAATCAGGGCTTTAAACTGTCAATTTCATATGCTTAAATATCAACAGCATATCATGGGACTGCTTAAACAGAAAATTGTTAATTTCTGACTGTGCGGAAAATAAAGATTTACAGGATTTATTGCATACAGCTGAACAAGTTGTAAAACATACTTTGCAATGTGGTTTTGATTCTTTGGAGGCCTCTTGCAGGTCTGCTGTAACTGGGTCTGTGTTAAGGCATGCTTGGCTCAAAGAGCAAGCTTTGCCTGATCATGTTAAAGCAAAATTGGTGGATGCTCCTTTACAACAGGACCGTCTCTTTGGTAATAAGGCTGAAGAAGTTTTAAAAAAGATGGAAGATAAAGCTAAATCTATGCAAACTGTGAAAGATTTCTTACAAGTACAACCTCCAAGATTTAGTAGGCACTGGCCTACTAAGAAGTGGTCCTTTCCAGTTCCTTCGAGAGCTACTCAAGTCAAACCCAGACATTCCAAAGGCTCCAGGTTTCAGTCACAAGGGACTTTTAGAACAAAACAATGGGGTGCCTCTTCCTCCAAATCTGGAAACAACAAGGCACTTCTCTAGGGTAAGCAGTCTCAATGCCTTCCCTTTACACGTACCAAGCACTTAGCTTTTGGCCGCCCCTTTGGGGGGGAAACTGGCACTTCATGCAAGAAGCTGGCAATTTATAACCCAGGACAAATGGTTTTAAATATAATATCCCAGGGATACAGATTTCATTTCCACACATTGCCAATCCCAAACGGATGGCCAGACCTGCCCTCAAATCAGTGGGCATAGGCCCAGAAACAAGTACTGTCCCTCATGAACATGGGGGCTATTCATCTTGTTCCAGAAGAGGAAAGGGGACAAAGTTTCTATTAAAGACTTTTCCTGGTACCCAGAAAAGACAAATCATTGTGTCCAATTCTGGACTTAGCTACTCTAAACACATTTCTGGACATTCCAAAATTCAAGATGCTGACTCTTCAACAGTTACTGCCTATGCTAGGCAAAGATGCCTGGTTGGTAACCCTAGACTTAAAAGAGGCTTACCTGCATGTCCCAATCAGGGAATCATGTAGAAGATACCTCTGCTTCAAAGCAGGCTACTTGCATTACCACTTCTCTGCACTGCCCTTTGGCTTATCTACTGCGTCCAAGGTCTTCACAAAATGCCTGGCTCCAGTAATTGCATTTTGCAGACAAATATTCAAATATATCCATATCTGGACGATTTAATTCAGGCAGAAAACAGGGACATTCTTCTAAAACATCTGGCATTTGTAAAAAGGATTCTAACTTGTCTAGTGTACACTATAAATGAAAATAAATCACAACTGGTACCCTCTCAAAAAAATTACATTCCTGGGGTGCAAGCTTGAATACAACTGCCCAGATGGCTTACCTTACGCCAGAAAAGCAACTTCATTGGTAACTTACTTCAAACAGGTGGCCACAAAAACCCTGCTATCTACAAGACAAATTCTGCAAGCCTTGGGGTTCATGGCCTCCTGCATTCTTCTAATTCCATATGCAAGACTGCATGTGTGGAAACTTCAGTGGTACTTAAAAAGTTTATGGAGTCAGCACAGTCACAGCCTGGAAACAATGATTCCTATCATACCTTGCCTGCAGCTAGAGTTTCTATGGTGGGCAGAGACCTACCACCAAAACAAGGGACTGCCATTCACTCCACCCCCTGCCACCCAAACTCTTAACTACAGACTCATCAGACTATGCTTGGGGGGGCTCATCTGGCAGGGAAGTGCATTCAGGACAAATGGAGCCCAAATCAAATGCACCTTCATATCAATCAAAAAGAGATGCTAGCTGTACAGAATGCACTGACAGCCTTCAAGGACTACCTTCATCCAGGACAATTAATGATAGACAGACAACACCACAGTTGTGTGGTACATAAACAAGCAAGGGGGTACACACTCCTACCCCCTTAGTAGACTAGCCATGGAATTGTGGAACATGGCCTTGACCTATCAAATACAGGTACAACCTCAATTCCTGCCAGGAAAGCTGAATACTCTGGCAGACGAACTAAGCAGAATTCTCATGCATCCACACGAATGGAAACTGAAACTGCGGACTTTCAACATGTTAACACACAAATGAGGGAGTCCAGACATGGATCTTTTTGCCTCACCCCAAAACTATCAGTTGGACAAATTCTGCACAAGAATTCATCACAAAAATGCCTGGAAAGTGGATGCTCTATCATTTAGCTGGAAAAACCTATCAGTCTATGCCTTTCCCCCTCTGCCTCTGCTCTCCACAAAGTTCTACTAAAAGTCAAACAGGACAAACCAAAAATGATTTTGATTGCTCCAGACTGGCCTCGCCAACACTGGTACCCACTCCTGCGCAATGTGTCACACCTTCCACCATGGCACCTGCCTCAGACACCTTACTTACTGTCTCAGCAGAACAACCAAATTCTGCGCACTCAGCTCCAAACTTTGAATTTTGCAGCGTGGCTAATCACTTAAATTCACCCTTAGCATCCCTCAGCAAACCTGTGATGGATGTTATTTTGGAGGCAAGAAGGCCTAGTACTAGAAAATCTTATGCTGACAAATGGAAAAGATTTTGTGCCTGGAATCAATCACAATGGATAAGCACAGCAGTGCCCAATATTCCTCAGATTTTACAATACTTAACTGAAATGCTTCACAAGGGCCTGTCCTTTTCTTCCATAAAAATCCATGTCTCCGCCATTTCAGCTCATTACAACACGGAGCCTCCCCTCTTCTCTCATCCTCTGCTAAAGCAGCATCTCAGAGGGGCCAAATCTCAAGACCGCCCAGGAGAGCTCCAACCCCTGCCCTGGGACCTCAACTTTGTTTTGGAAAAACGTACTCTTCCTCCTTTCGAGCCAGCTGTTACTGCAGACTTAAAATTTCTCTCTTGGAAAACAGCTTTCCTTTTAGCAGTCACTTCAGCTAGAAGGATTTCCGAATTACAGGCTCTTATGGCAGTGGAACCTTTCATTACTTTTCATGCGGACAGGGTGTTTCTCAGGACCAATCCATCCTTCATGCCTAAGGTGGTATCCAGTGTGACCTTTAATCAAACCATTCATTTGCCAACTTTCTTTCCCAATCCACAGAACAAGGGGGAGCAGATTCTGCATTTATTGAATGTACACAGACAGCTTAGATTTTACTTAAACAGGACGAATACTCTAAGAAAATCACTACTGGTGGCATTTGCTGCAGGGGCAGAGGGAAAGGCTATTTCAAAGCAGACGATTTCCAAATGGATAAGCCATTGTATTCGTTTTTGCTATATGCACCATGATAAAACTATCCCCTAGGGGATCAGATCTCATTCCACCAGGGCTGCATCTATTTCTACAGCCTTTCTCAGAGGTGTTCCTACAAGAGACCTTCTAGAAGCGGCTACCTGGAGCTTAGTTCATACTTTCACCAAGCAATTACCATTTACCTCTCTTCTCTAAATCCAGAGCTGGCTTTGCCACTGCTGTCCTGCAGGGCCTTATAGCTGGTCCTAATGCTGTATAGTTCCATCCTCCCAACCATAGCTTTGTGGATCTACCCAAATGTAATGACCGCAACAGTGAAACACGAAGAACATAGTACAGTTGTGTACACTTACCATAAATGTAGATGTTCGAGTGTATTCACTGTTGCAGTCCTGGTTACCCTCCCTCCAACCCCGTTTATTCTTTTTCTATACTTATACTTTCCTTTACTATGCTTAAAAGCCTTTTTGGTGTATTTGCTTTAGTTTGGAGAGATGTATCTTTTTGGGTTTTTTAATTACTTGGCTCCCCATTTGTGGGGCACTTGACATCTGGGGCAAGAAAAACTGATGTAATGGCATCGGCTGCATGTTTTATACCCCTGACGTCCTGACGCCATGGAAGAAGGGACGTCAACCGACGCAGGACCCAAGACTTTGTTTATCAGGCCGACTGAGGGCAACTTGCCAGCAGATTATCCAAATGTAATGACTGCAACAGTGAATACACTCGAACATCTACATTTATGGTAAGTGTACACAACTGTACTTTCTCTGGATCTGGGTCATGTTATCAGTTCTGCATTACCCTTTGGGTTCTACAGTTTCAAGGCTATTTATGAAATTCCTAGCCCCAGTCATAGCTCATTGCAGATTCTAGGCTTCCAAATAAATGTTACAAAAATCCTCCTTAACTCCATCTGACAAGACTTTTTTTTTTCATTTTTTCTAGGTATTTATTTTCAAAAGGCCTTTCTGACTCAAGAATGTTGATTTATATTTGGAAGCTTTCCTGAGCTTCTGCAAACAGTCTCGTACTTTTACAAGAGAATTTCATAGAATTCTTGGGTCCAGTCTCAGACTTCTGCAGGAGAATCTTGTAATATCCTAGGGTCCATGGCTTCTGTGATTCTCATAATTCCCCAAGTCAGGTTATATGTAAGAACATTGGAATGGTTTCTACATAAAAATGGACCCAGTTTTATGTCTTTTGGAGCATTAAATTCCAGTTTTGGGCTTTCTAAAAAGTGGAATTGCATTGGTGGAGACATTCAGCTGAACTCTGGTCTCCCTTTCTCATCTCAGACCCCTAACCAAGTCTCTAACCATAGAAACTTTAGAGTTTGCTTGAGGAGCATTTTCCATGGGGTAAAGGTGCAAGATCTGTGGAGTTGTTTATACAAACCAGGCACATCATTGTACAGGCGATATTGGTTGTGATACATGACTTTAAATCTTTTCATGTATAGTCACCAGGACCTCTAAAGGTGATTACAGACAACACCACAGTCATGTGCTACATAAACATGCAGGGGGAGGTACAAGGTTATACACCTGGAGCAGGCTGGTTATGATGGCTTTGGAGGTAGCTCTTCAGCATTCCTTAATGCTGCAAGCATCTTGAATTCCATTAGAACAAAACATAGTAGCAGGCAAGCTGAGCATGACCAGGACCATTCCCTCACAAATGGAAAGTGAATGAAAGGGGCTCCAGGAACTGATCCATTTGTGGGGAACACTTCATACAGCTGTTTGCCTCCTTTTAAAACAGACAACTAAACAAGTTCTGCACTAGGACTCATTGGAAGCAAACTTGAAACACACATGGATTTTCATTCCTGTGGATGAGAGTAATCCTTTATGCCCTTACCTAGATATCACTGGAAAAGGTGCAACTCTGAAGATTCAGATTGACTCCCCCCAAAATCATTGTGATGATCCCTTTTTGGCCCAGACAATATTAGTTTTTCTTTTTAATGGAAATGGCCGAGGGCAGTTACCACAAGCTTCCTCACAGACTGGATCTCGTCACAGAAGATGGGGGAGTTTAATACACCCCTATCTCAAACTTCGACCGATTGCCTGGATGATTCAGTTCAAATCCCTTTGTCTCTCTAATTCATGGTGTAATGTGCAATAGGTACTAAAGGAAGCAAGAAAACATACTACTAGAAAATCATGTGTTAGCAAGTGGAAGTCATTTTCTTAGTGCCTACCCAATAACTTGGGACCCATCTGGGATTTTGTTCCACTGGTGCTCATGTATTTGTGAGTTACTTTCTCCTGGCCCCTTATTCCTGTATAAAATTCAGCTTGCAGCCATTTCAGCATGTCTGCCCATGGATCCTCCTCTTCCTTCTCCGTTACAGTTACTGAAAGGGGCTTCCAGGTTGGCTACAGACTGATCAGTAGTATAACTTCACCTCTTCCATTGTGGAAACAGGAACTGAGAAAAAGGAGTGTCATTGGAATTGTTTTTTGGTAACATTCAGTTACTGCCTAGTAAAAACACTGCCTGGATGCAAGCAAATAAGTCATTTGAAAAAACAAAGAAAATCAGCCAGAAAAGTTGAAGAGGAAACGCTGTCTGGGAAAGATTCTGCAGCTTTTCACCAAAAAGCAGTTCAAGCTTTAGCTTTGGTTGAAGAGATGGCTTCCAGTAATTTAGGGGGAAAAATGGTGATGAAACATATGTTTAGTAATTCAGACAACAAAAGGCTGGAAAATAGAAGAAACCGTAACCATTCTGATGTACGGATAAAACTGCAAAAATCAGATCGAGACAGGAAGGAAAAGCTGGCTTAATGAGGTTCTCAAGAAAAAACTGTTTAAAAAATGGAGTTAGAAGACGGTACATGCAGAGAAAACCATGAAATCCCAATATTTGGCACACGCATATGTGATGAAACCCTGAGCATCCACTGTTGGACATATGGGGGGATTGTATAGGTTTTTAGAATGTTTGGCCCACCAAGGGAAGGAGGGAGAAACAAGGTGCTTTTATTCCAGTGTGAAAGGAGGCCCGGGGTACAATAGTGGTTACAGCGATCAACAATGTTTCAAATCATGTTACTTCTAACCTGGAGAATGGTCGCCTAAATACTGGCAATGTACTAGTATTAAATGAATGGTTGCAGCGGAGTACCGATTTTGTTACTGAATAACATAACCTTGGAACAACAGTAAACGAGCGTCTGAGTGAGTGTGACTAAAGTATTTAAAAGAAGGAAATTACAGCTGGAAAATGCATACTTTGAGTCCGTTAAATCTAGTAGTGTACCCCAGGGTTTAAGGATGTGCAGGTGCCCTGCAACCTTTATTAAGAACCCAGCCCTCAGCAAAGATTTGTTAGCTATGTTTGATGGGCATGGCTGTGAGTACATGGGATTGTTAGTCAAGTGTAATACAGAATTGATGAGCTGACAGGTGAGATTAGTACTTCGGATAATCTTGTCACTAATAGCTTGCTGTATGACCAGTTTAAGTTTGAACATTCACCTATTTTTGCCAGAATTGATGAACAGATATAAAAAATAAGAAACAAGAAAACTAAAACTGGAAAGGAATAGAAATGATTATTCTACTGATGAAGCTTATCCCAACCCACCTGAATCACAGGTATGGGGAAATAAATATAAAAAGAATAACATAAATGAAGCTTATCAGAATAATAAGAATAGGCAGGAAAACATGGAAAATTCATACAATAATAACCCTTTAGAATTTCCGCCTTTGTGCCATTTGGAACGAGAAAAAAAAAAGCGAGAGAGTCAGAGAGATTAATAGCGAGTGCGCAATCTACCCCCACCACCCTGGCAAAGCAGATCAGGATGACACAACCGGGGTTTGAGTGAAATTAATCTACGCTAGATATTACTAGTGGGTTTGCTAATAAAAATCTCAATGACTGTAAGAATTTTCCTACTCTGACTAATACCGAACGGCACTTTAAAGTGTAAAATTTTAATTCATACTACATTGATTCACAACACATGGACTTTGCTAATGGCCTGTCTTTTTCACCTGCAATATTAATGTCATGATGGACATTAAGCTGTTAGAAAATTAAATTTTAATATTATGTTTAATGATTTGTCTACAGCATTGTTGGGTTTAAGGGTTTCTAGTTCATTCAACCCTCATTATACCTGGTACTGCAACTTTTGAAAGTGTGTGAATTTTACTTGAGTATTACCCTTAGTAATAACAGGGGTGATTACAGTTATAATTTTAATATCACAAGAAGTGAATAGAATATGCTTGTACTTTTAAAAGTTTAACAGTGTTAAAATAATGAAGTCTGATAAGAGGGGTTGGCTGGTTGTTATGGAGAAATCTGATTATTTAAATAGGATGTCAGTGATATTATTTGAAGAGACATGTAGTCAGGTTTCTAAGGATGAACTGAATATTGCATATAAAAAGACTATTGACCAATTGAATAATTTGTTTATTAAGCAGCAGATAAGCATTAAAGAATTCAAATATGTGAATGTAGTAACCCCCGTGGTACCAATGCTTTTTGGTGTGCCCAAAATTCATAAAAACTTGTACAATCCCGTATTTGTCCAATAGTGGATGCTTGTGGTTCCATCCAAATATTTGGATGAGAAATTGAAAGTGTGTACAACAGGAACAGCATGCATGTAAAGATTCCTGGGACTCTGAGTAAAATTCACGACTGATGTTATTTTTTTAGATCTGAAGAAGCGTTGGTTGCACAACGCAGAAGTGCTCATCTGTTTTATTATTTTAATAAAAGTGTTTGCACTTGCGAGCTGTGATGGTCCTGCTATTCTCATTTTATGCTTAAAGTAGACATGTTGGAATATGATGATGTTTACATTTTTCTAACAGTGGCGGTAAAAGATTTATGTACAGTAATCCCACATGAGGTAGAGGTTTCAATGGTTTATGGACTACCATTTGGGATAAAGGGGTCATATGAGATAATTTGTGTGAGGAACTGCTAGAGATTGTATTTCCTACAACAAAAAGGTGTTGCAATGGGTTCAGTGTGTGTTTCTTTGTTCGAATATAGTCATGATTCAGTGGAAAAACAACTTTTTGCTTAATAGTTCTTGGGCTGTATACAAGGTACCTATATATTTTTATTGTGTGGAAGGATAATAGTCTTTCTTTTCTGGAATAATTAATGAAAGCACTGTCTTCTTGAGTTTCACATGTGAAGTGAGCGAGGAAGGCATAGCATACTCGGATGTTTGGCTGACTAAGGATAAGATTTACAGATGTTACACCTCTAGGAGTTACAGAAAGCCAGATTACTCAAATGCTTTCTTACATTATACTAGATGTTCTTCATGTTTCACTGTTGCAGTCATCCCCTGTGGGTTATCCCTGCTGTGGTAGCCCTCAGCCAGCCCGAATACCACCGTCAGTGTTTTTCTTTGTCATCTGCTGTCGCTTGTTGACTGATGTCAGGTAGTCAGTGCTATAAAGCAAGGCAGCCGACGCCATTACATCAGTCTTTCTTGCCATGGAGCTGGTTGCAGAAGCAGTTCACAAGTGTGCCAGGTGGTTGCTACCAGAGTTTGAATTACAGCTGAAAACGTCTAACTCTAAGTATCCCGCAGGGGATCCTTTTTTCTTGCACTAACCGATGTCTGAAAAAATTAACAATTGTCTCGCGTGTGGAAAGCAGATCCCACACTGAGACTTCCATTCATACTGCGTCACTTGTTTAGGCCCAGACCACAACGTCCCCCGTTGCTGGTTCTGTGCCCACTTTAACGCGAGAATCATTTGTTGTAGAGCTCTTATTGTAGACAGTATTTTCGTCTTCCTCCTTCGCATTCTGAAATGGCGTCAGTCAGCCAACAAGCCGAAAAAACATAGAGATAAAAATAGAAACAAACCACACAAGGCTAAGCCTTCCAATGACGCTACCACTAAGCAGGTTGTCAGTTCTCCGGAATTCAGTGAAGCGCTTTTGCAGCCCCTGATGCCTGATAGGATATCTACACAGGCCTCTACTGAGACCCTTTTGGAGTCTGGTATGCCGCAGAAATAGTCTTAGTCTTCTGAGCCTTTGGTAGTCGCTGCCTCAGTTTGGTCCGGAGCTGAAATGCAGGCACCGGCTTCCGCGGAGGCCTTTTGCACTACCGATTCTAGAAAAAAGCGATTTCTCATATGACTACCATTTCTGTCAGACCGATGGGTACTCTCAGGCCTAGAAACCAGGCCATTCCTAGAAAATCTACCTCTAGCCACCATCTTACTCCTGCTCCACCACCCCAAGCCCAAATGCTTAAAATGGCAGAGGATCTTCTCTCCCTTATCAGGGGCAGTCAGGACACAACTTCTAAAAGGAATAGACACCCTTCTCCTGAAATAATGACAGCAGGTTTCTTAGGAATCTGATTATTCAGATTTTGAATAGGAACAACCTCTGACTGCTTATGAGGATTCAAATGCAGAGGAATCCATTCCTTCTCCCTCCCCACCAGAAGACCTTTCCTTTGGGGAAACCTTTCACACCCTCAAGGAACATTTCCACTGGGAATCTCAGGACTTCCCTCGGTCTAAGAAAAGACTAAGATGGTTTCTAGACCTGCACCAGCACAGACCCCTGGCCATCCCCCCATCTTAGAAGTGGTGGTGGACGATGTTTTCCATGAGTCCAGCTTAGCCCCCGATGCCCTCCCACCTGCTCCCAGTAAACCTGACAGGTATTAGAGTACTGGAGTCTCACAAAATACCTGTACAGAAATCCTGCTGCAGACCCGTAGGTCATTACACAGGGACCTAAAGGAGCTAAGGGTAGTTCTGCAAAGAATCCTGTTCCTTCTGACAAGGATTCCAGAGCTCTGGAAGATGGGGTAAAAAAAGTATACACCTCTACAACCTTGGCTATTGGAGTACTCTAATGTCAGTTCCATATGTTAAAATATCAACAACACACTTTGGAACTATTAAAGCAAAAGATTTTGACCTTTCCTGTCTGTGCCAATTCGAAAGAGTTAGCAAATTTACTGCACTCTGCTTGTCAAGTGGCCAAACACCCATTACACTGTGGATATGCTGCCCTAGAAGCCTCTAGCAGGCAGCAGTGTCAGGATCTGTCATTAGGAAACATGCATGGTTGAAGGAACAACCTCTCCCTGATCATGTCAAGTCTAAATTAATTGATGCACCCCCTGTATAAGAACCACTTGTTTGGAGTAAAAGCAGAAGAGGTGATTAAAAAGATGGAAGACAAAGCACAATCTATGCAAACAGTAAAAGATTTCTTTCAGGTTCAACCTCCTAGGTTCAACAGGAATTTTCCCTCTAAGCATTGGTCTTTTCCTGCACCTAGCAGAGAGGGGCAAGGTAAGCCCTGCAAGTACAGACCACCCAGGCCCCTATCCCAGGGACAGCAGAGAACCAAACAGTGGACTACTTCCACCCCCAAAGCAGGGAGTTCTGAGCCATCCTTCTATGGCAAAAGCTCTTTCAATGACTCCCCCTCCCCACTCTGCCCTCCTTTCACTCACCAAAAGCTAGGAGGAAGGCTCTCCCTCTGTAACAAAGAACTAATGGGTCTTAAAGATAATTTCTCAGGGATGCAAATTCTCTTTCAACGAGCTCCCAATTCCAAGAGGGTACCTAGGCTTGCCTCCAAATCAGTGGGCAGAAACATTGAAACTGGTCCAAACTCTCGTATCCCAGGGGGCAGTAGAACCTGTCCCCTCAGATCAAACAGGCAAAGGCTTTTATTCCACACTATTCCTTGTTCCCAGAAAAGAGGGCACTTGGCACCCCATCCTAGATCTATCCGTTCTGAACACCTCCCTGGTGGACCCCAAATTCAAAATGCTAACTTTGCAGCAGCTGCTGCCTATGGTGACAAAAATGCCTGGCTAGTGACCCTAGACCTAAAAGATGCCTATCTCCACATCCCCATAAGGGAATCCTGCAGGAAATTCCTGCGCTTCAGAGCAGGCTCACAACACTTTCAGTTCTCTGCGCTACCCTTTGGCTTATCTACTGCACCCAGAGTATTCACCAAATGCTTAGCCCCAGCCATAGCATTTTGCAGACAGAAGTATACAGATTTACCATTATCTGGACAACTGCCTCATTCAGGCAGAGTGCAAAGAAAAGCTGCTCCAGGACCTACTCTTTGTCAAAACCCTCCTAACTTCCCTACAGTTCACTATCAACGAGAAGAAATCAAAGCAAACACCCTCCAGGAAGATCATTTTCTTGGAAGCACTGCTGGACACAGCATCCCAAATGGCCTTCCTATCCCCAGCAAAGCAGAGCTTCCTGCCTCTCTGCTTTACCCAGCTGGCTTCCAGAAGTCACCTCACTGCAAGGAAGATGTTCTTTGTGTTTCACTGTTGCAGTCATCACACTTGGGTTATCTGCCTGCAGGTAGCCCTCAGTCAGCCCGAATATTTTTATTTATTTTACATTTGTTGACCGGGATAATCCGACTGGATGCATGTCCATTTTCAGCGGAGGCCCGGGGAGAAAAGCTCCAAGGGTAAGCAGATACAGCATTACATAATACCAGCATTACATATTACAAACAGACTATTTACAGAGATTACATAAGTAAGCAAGTTAAAGAAGTTCCACAGGTTACAGTTAGTCCTGAGCACAAGTCAGGATTAAATTAAATTGCACAGTAAGCTAGTTAACAGATTTTTACACATTCGGGTTAGCCAGGCTTGATACATTGACATAGCCAGTTAAGTGACAAATGTTGTTTGAGTCTAGTTTTAAATTGACCTAAGGTGGAAAGTAAGGTAATATCAGCTGGAAGAGAGTTCCAGGATCTACTTACAGAGTTTGCAAAGAGAGAATCACCGGCTGTGTTATTAATTTTGCTAGTCTGAATTAGTAGTTTGTTAGAGGATTGAAGCGGTCTAGGATTGTTATAGGGGGTGATAATATTTTTAAGTGCAGGAGTATTGTCCGGATTATAGAGGATTTTATAGGCCATAAACAGTTGGTTATACTGGATTAGGCTAGGTAGTTCAAGCCAACCAAGCTGATTTAGATTGATGCAATGATGTGTCCTAAAAGGCAGCCCAGTGGCAAACCTGGCAATGTGGTTGTAGCAAATTGAGAGTTTAAGGACAGTCTTGTTCAAATTCGAGAGTAGAGGGGATGCATACAGAAGGGTTGAAAGAAGGTGAGAGTGAGCTATGGCAATTTTAGCTGGAGGGGTTAGGAAGGCTTTTATTCTGTAAAGTGGCCCTAGTTTTTTATTGATGGTTTTGATAGTTTGGTTAATATGTAGGTCAAATTTGAGATTGTCTATGATGACACCTAATAGTTTTGTAGATGGGTCAGGGGAGATTATTGTGCCATCATTTGATTTTATGGTAAAGGTGAAAGCGGTAGACCTACGTGTTGGTGAAAATAACAGCATTTTAGTTTTTTGGGGATTTAGGATCAGACGATGTTCAGAAAGCCAGTTTTCTATTGTATTAAAGGTGGTCTGGGTAGCTGACCATAACTCTACTGGAGATGTGGCTGAGCAAATCAGAGTAGAGTCATCAGCATATTGGATACAGATGACTTTTGGGATGACAGTATAAAGGTCGTTAATGAAGATGGAGAACAGCAAGGGCCCTAGTATAGAGCCTTGTGGTACTCCGAGGGTGTTAGGTAGAAGGTTAGAGAGTTTGTTCTGCCAGAGGACAGCCTGCTGTCGACCATTCAGGTAGGATTGAAACCATTGGAGGGCTCCAGTATCTAGACAGAATGTTTGCAGGGTGTGGATTAAAAGTTGATCAACCATATCGAATGCCTTGGAAAGATCCAAAAAGAGGACTGAGGATATATAATTATTGTTGCGATTATGGTTTATGGTGTTAGTAAAAGCTAGGAGGGCTGAAGTAGTGCTGTGATGAGGACGGAAGCCATGCTGAGGGTCTGCCATAAGGCGATTTTGGATTAGGTGGTGCATGAGTTGTCTATGAATACATTTTTCCATAATCTTTGCAAGTGGAGAGAGTATAGCTATTGGCCTATAATTGGAGCATTCAGTAGAGCTGCCTCTTTTGTGAAGTGGGATTACATAGGATATTTTCCAGATGGTGGGAATTTTAGCTTCTACCATGGTTCGATTGATTAGTATTGAGATGGGGTAAGCAATAGCATCAGCTGATTTTTGTAGGTACTCGGCAGGGAGTTGATCAGCAGAAAGTGTAGTGGGTTTTAATTTTTTGATCAAGGTATGATAAGTGAAGTGGCGACTGGTTGGAAGCTGAACGCAAGTAGGTTTCTAGGGGTGCTACTTTCAGGACCAGGGGAGCTAGGAGGTAGTTGGCTAGCTAGGGCTTGAATTGTCTCAGTAAAGAATTGGTTAAAACTATCAGAAACATCTTCAGGGGTTTTATCAATAGTAGCAGCAGGGATTGGGGTTGAAGTTTGTCCAGGATGTAGTAGATTATTTAAACCTGCCCAAAACTTCTGAGGGTTATTTTGATTTACTGTCTGTAAATTACAGTAGTATTGTTTTTTGTCTTGTAAAATTGATTATTTGGTTTCGTTCCTGGATTGCCTGTATTTAATGTGATCTTGAGGGTCTTTAGAAGAACGCCATAAAGCCCATGCTTTGTTTCTAAGGGTAATTTTGAGTTTAGACTCTATAGAAAGCCATGGTGCAGTTTTTGCCTTGGTTCTCTTTGAACGAACAGGTGCATGCAAATCAAGGATCTCAAGGAATTTGTTGTTAAAGTATACTACTGCTTCCTCTAAGGGGAGGTGTTTTAGAATAGACCAATTACATGAGTTTAGTTCTTGTTGGAATTTGGCAGGGTCAAAGTTTTTATTGTTTCTAACCTTTCTGAGTAAGGGTTGTTGGGAATTAATGGTTTTGTGCTTAATTACATATGTGAGAAGGTGATCGCTAGGCCATTAAGGAGGGTACCAGAGGTGTACAGTTGGGGGTGACTGTTTGAGTACCCAGTCAAGTATACTTTCTTTTTGGTTGGGTTTACCTATCCTGGTAGGGGTGGATATGATTTGTGTAAATGCTTGCAGGTTAATATGGGTGGTTAGGGATTCTAAGGAACAGGTGCCCCAGTCTATGTTAAAGTCTCCAAGTAGTAGGGTTTCTTGGGGTAGTGACATAACCAGTGCAGGATATCTTCAAATGTAGATATATTGTTACCTGGGGGAATGTACATACAGATGATATTAATGCATTTATTTTTATTAAGTTGCAATTTGGTGGCAAGAATCTCAGAGTTATTAATCTGAGGAGGTTGTATTACATCTATAGTGACATTCAACTCAGATTTATAGAGTGCAGCTACCCCACCCCCCTTCCTCGGAAGCAATCCAGACTGTGTATGTTGTACCCAGGTGGTAACACTTCATTGTCTTTAGTGTTAGGTTTTAACCAGGTTTCAGATAAACAGAGAATCTCAGGGGAGTGGACATCCAGAAGTGCATGCAATTCATGTACCTTGTTATTAATGCTTCTAATATTGAGATGAGATAGTTGGCCTATTAATTGTAGGTTTGTAGCTTAGATTACAAGTAGAGGGAGTATGTGTATCTGAAGTGAGTGGGCCAGGGTTGGGGTGAATATCACCACCAAGTATTAGGTTGAGTCTATACTTGGTGATGAACTTCAGGAATTTGTTTATTAATTTGTGGTAGTGTTTGGATCTAGAGCTAATGTGCCTGGGGTTGAGATGTTGATAGACTGAACAAGATGTTGGATAGGATCTGGTACTGTAAGTATGGTTGAAGGTGGAAGGATTTACAGCTGGCCTTTTGGGACCTGAAATCCTGTAAGAAACTGGTTTTCATACAAGGTAAGGAGGTATGGTGTGAACAAGAGGGGTAGTAAAGAGGAGTATATCATTATATGTGATTCAGCTAGTGAGTGAAGGAACTGTTTTACCTGGTGATGCAACACCAGAAGATAGAGTGGTGAGGTAAAGGTACTGGAAGGGGGATGGGAGAATGCCAGATGAAAGCTAATAGGTGCTATTAAATGTAGGTAGTAGAATAGGGGTGGGTGGAATTATCCCAGATGAAAGCAGATAAGATCTAGAAAGTGGGGGAGTGGCTATAGTACTATAAATGTAGAGGTACTGGGGGCGGGAGGAAATTGGGGGCAGGGAGGGGAGTGAAGAGAGCCCGAGCGTAGCAGGGCTATTGCAGTTAACAAGGTTTCCTAAGGTGTCCTAAAGCTATAAGGTAAGTATTACAAAGAGTCAATTTACTGCAGTTACAGGGGAAGGAGGCAACCACTCAAGTAGAAACAAAGAGCCCTATGGCTGACCAATATGGTGACCTGCGTAATTATAAAGCACTGTAAGTGAAAGCTTAACAAATGCTTTTTGTGTGTAACCTACTCTGTTTAAATGTTGAGAGAAACTGATTGCAGTCCTGTAGACACTGTTTTGTAGGGAACTGTAGAGTTCAAACAAAATCACACCAGGTCAGCCAAGGGGGGAAGAGAGAGGGAAATCCTAAGCACCTAGATTTGAATACCAGAGACTTAGTATTTCTGCGTCAGTTGCTCTCACTTCAGGTCTGATGTCAGGTCGTCAGGGGTATAAAAACAGGCAGCCGACGCCATTACATCAGTCTTTCTTGCCGAGTAGCCCGAAGCAGAAGCAGTTCGCACGAGTGCTGGTCGGCCGCTACCTGAGTTTTTGTTTCCGAATTGAATTATCCTGAAGTCTTCAAAAGCTAAGTACCTCGTTGGGGATCCTTTTTTCTTGCTCTAACCAATGTCAGAAAAAGTTAACAATTGTCTTGCCTGGAAAAAAATAAATACACTTGATTTCCATTCTTTTCTGCCTGCCCTGTTTTAGGCCCAGCCAGACCACCACGACTCTCCGTGTGTTTTTTTTGTTGTTCAATGCCTGAACTATTCGCCTTTGGTCGGCCCTTAAACTTTTACTGTATTCAATCTCTGTCTCTGCTTGGTGGCTGTCCATTGGTAAGCCATCTGAAAAAAAAAAAAAAAAAAAAAAAGACAGACAGACAGACCTCACACTCCTCACAAACAGCCAACGCTAAGCTGGCTGCTTTGCCAGTTTCCCCAGTAGCCAGTGCCAGCCCAGTGAGCCTTTCCGGCTTCAGTGGATTCGCAGGCCTCTATCGAGACCCGTTTGGAGTCCAGTATGCCACGAGACTCTGACCACGGAACCTGCGGATGTCTCTACCTTGGATGGGTCCGGAGCTGCTGAGCAGGCCCCTGCTTCTGAGGAAGTTCTTTGCACTACCGATTTTCAACACAGGCAACTTTTTGCATCTTCAGTTCTGTCTAAAACTACCGAGTTTCTAAGGCCAAGAGTAGACGCTATTCCTAAAAAAATGATGACCTCAGCTCATGCACCTGCTTCCATGCCACAACATCAAATGCTTAAAATGTCAGAAGACCTTATTATGCTGATTAGGGGAAGTCAGCCTTCCCCTGTTAAGAGAGAGAGAGACCTGTCCCCAGCAGCTTTAACAGACCAAGAGTTCGACGACTCTGAGGTATCTGATTATGAAGACATGCCTTTATCTGCTTATGAGGATTCAGATGCAGAGGAATCCATTCCCTTTGCTTCTCCTCCAGAGGATTTTTCTTTTGGTGAAACCTTACATACTTTACGAGAGCATTTTCACTGGGAATGCCAAGACTATCCTCAGTCCAAAAAGAGACTCAGAGAATTTCTAGAATTGCCACAACATAGGCCTTTAGCAATACCTCCAGTCCTGGATGTTGTGGATGATGTCTTTATGGAATCCAGTTTAACTCCCGATACCTTTCCACCAGCTCCCAGGAAACCAGACCGGTACTACAAAGTTCCCGAGTCTCACAAATTCCTTTTCAAAAATCCTCCTGCTGACCTAGAGGTAAACTCCCAGGGGCCTAAAGGTATCAAAGCAACTACAGCTAAGAATCCCACCCCTTCGGACAGGGATTCCAGAGCTTTAGACAGATGAGTTTTAAAGTATATACCTCTGCAACTCTCACCATTAGGACTTTGAATTGCCAGATGTTCTTCGCGTTTCACTGTTGCAGTTATTACATTTGGGTAGTCTGCTGGCAGGTTGCCCTCATTCGGCCTGATTAACAAAGTCTTGGGTCCTGTATCGGTTGCTGTCCCTTCTTCCATGTAGTCAGGTCGTCAGGGGTGTAAAACATGCAGCTGATGCCATTACATCAGTCTTTCTTGCCGCACGGTGCCCGAAGCAGAAGCAGTTCGCAAGTGCCGGTCGGCCGAATACTGACATTTTCGATTTCGAGTTTCAGAACCGAAGTCTTCAACTAAAAGCTAAGTACCCCATTGGGGAAACTTTTGCTTGCTCCTTACCAATGTCAGTAAAAGTTAATAATTGCATTACTTGTGGGAAGCAAATATCTCATAAAGATTTTCATTTGTACTGTATTCCTTGCCTAGGCCCTGACCACGACGTACCTTGAAGGCGGTTTTGTGCTAAATTTAATCCATGCACGATTAAGTGTCGGTATATTCTTGCTTCTAAATATTTTGGCTCAAGATTTAATTATCCAGAAATGTCGTCTGTTAGCAATCCGACTACAGGAATACCTAAAAAACGCAAAGAAAAAGACAGAGGCAGACAGTCGAGGCTTCCACTGCAAAAAACCCTATCTCCTCTGATAGGGATTCTAGGGCCCTGGACAGATGGGGAAAAAAGATTTATACTTCCGCTACCTTGGCTGTAAAAGCTTTAAATTGTCAGTTTCATATGCTTAAGTATCAGCAATATCTTATGTCACTGCTTAAACAGAAAATGATGGCAAATTCAGAATGTGCAGAAAAGAAAGAAATGCAGGATTTATTGAATGCAGCTGAACAAGTGGGAAAGCATACTTTAAATTGTGGTTTTGATTCTCTAGAGGCCTCCTACAGGGCCGCAGTTACAGGTTCTGTTTAGGAGGCATGCTTGGTTAAAAGAACAGAATCTGCCCGATCATGTTAAAGCAAAACTATTAGATGCTCCTTTACAGCATGATTCTTTGTTTGGTGTTAAAGCAGAAGAGGAGTTGAAGAAAATGGAGGACAAAGCTAAATCTATGCAAACCGTGAAGGATTTCTACAGGTACAGCCTCCCAGATTTAGCAGAAACTGGCCTACAAAAAATTGGTCCTTCCAGTGTCAGACAGGCCACAAAGAGGCAGATACAGATGCCCCAGAGGCAGATCACAGCCCCAAGGCTCATACAGGCCTAAACAATGGGGTGCTTCTACCTCGAAAGGTGAAGAGGAAAAATCACAGCCATACAGGAAACAGTCTCAATGACTTTCCCCTGCCAGCACCAAGCACTTATCTTCTGGCAGCTCCTTTGGGGGGGGGGGACTAGCACTTTTTTCACAAAATTGGCACATGGTCACCCAGGACAAATGGGTCCTAAATATTGTGTCTCAAGGTTACAGGTTCCACTTTCACACCCTGCCAAGACCACACGGTATGCCAGACCTGCCATGCAATCAATGGGCAGAGGCTCAAAAACAAGATGTTCATCGTGTTTCACTGTTGCAGTCATTACACTTGGGTTATCCTGCTGGCAGGCTACCCGCAGTCGGCCGGAGTTCCAAAGTCTAGGTCTGGCGTTGGTTGCTGTCGCCTCTTCCCTGACGTCAGTGCGCCAGGGGTATAAGCGATGCAACCAACGCCATTTTCTTCAGTCTTTCTTGCGCGGTGCTCGAAGCAAAAGCAGTTCGCAAGTGCTGGTCGGCCGACTCCTGAGATTTTCAAAATTGAGTTTCAGAACCGAAGTCTTCAATAAAGCTAAGTACCCCGTTGGGGAAACTTTTTCTTGCTCCAGACCGATGTCAGTAAAAGTTAATAATTGTATTTCTTGTGGGAAGCAAATACCTCATAAGAACTTTCACTCTTACTGTATTCCTCGTCTAGGCCCTGACCACGACGTTACTAGTTGTCAGTTTTGTGCTAGATTCAACAAACGCAATATTAAACGTCTGTTTGATTTTGCTTTACATTATTTTGGCCGAAGGTTTAATTGCATAATGCCGTCGGAACAACTGACGACCGGAATTTATAAAAAATGCAAAGACAAAAGGACAGGCATCTGAGGTCCAAAACCGACGATGAAGCCTCTTCTAGGCCAGTTGCCGGTTCTCAGTGAGGTGCTTTCGCAGCCCCTGACACCCGCTACCTCAGAGCCACAGGCCATATCCGACAGCCACGTGGAGACACCGAGGCCTGTGGATACTCAAGGTATTGGGCCTACGGAAACTATTCCCTCAGATGGGTCCTGAGCCGCTGAGCAGGCATCGGCTTCTGAGGGTGTTTTCAGACCTTCACAGCTTACAATTAAGCCCACTACAGCAGCAAAGGCAAAGTCAAAAACACCGTTAAAGACAAGGAAACAAGTACAGCATTCTCCTGAACAGTCATCCATGCCAAAGAAACAGATGCTTAAAATGGCCGAAGACCTAATTACTTTAATCAAGGGCTCCCATCCCCCTCCTGACAAAAGGCCTAGGCAAGACACTGACTATGATTCCTCTGACCAGGTTTCTATTTCCTCTGATTCCTCTTCTGATAAGGGACATTCTCTCCCTCCCTATGAGGACTCTGATGCAGAAGAGTCTATACCTTCAGCCTCTCCACCTGAGGATTATTCTTTTGGGGAAACCCTGCACACCATGAGGGAGCATTTCCATTGGGAGAGCCAGGATTATTCAGAATCCAAGAAAAGGCTCAGAGACATTCTTTTATTGCCTCAGCACAGGCCCCTGGCTATTCCCCCTGTGCTTGATATTGCTGATGATATTTTCTCTGAATCCAGTCTATCTCCTGATTCTTTACCCCCTGCGCCAGACAGGTACTACAGGGTCCCTGACTCTCATAAACTTCTTTACAAAAACCCTGCTGCAGATCCAGAAACAATTTCTCAGGGTCCTAAAGGGGTTAAGGCTTCCACTGCTAAAAATCCTGTCCCCTCTGATAGGGATTCCAGAGCTCTGGATAGATGGGGGGAAAAGTTTACACTTCTGCTACTTTAGCTGTAAGGGCCTTAAATTGCCAGCTTCACATGCTTAAATATCAACAGTACCTCATGTCCTTGTTAAAACAGAAAATGGTTTCAAACTCAAAGTCCTGACAGTAAGGAAATGCAGGATTTATTGCATGCAGCTGAACAAGTGGGAAAGCATATTCTACAGAGTGGTTTTGATTCATTAGAGGCTTCTTGTAGAGCCACAGTTACAGGCTCTGTTATTCGAAGGCATGCTTGGTTGAAAGAACAAAGTTTACCTGAACATGTTAAAGTAAAATTATTGGATGCTCCACTACAGCATGATACTTTGTTTGGTGTTAAAGAAAATGGAAGATAAAGCAAAATCAATGCAGACAGTAAAGGATTTCTTACAGGTTCAACCACCTAGGTTTAGCAGAAACTGGCCTTCAAAAAATTGGCCCTTTCCGGTGTCAGACAGGCCACAAAGAGGCAGATACAGATGCCCAAGAGGCAGATCTCCGCCCCAAGGCTCCTACAGACCTAAACAATGGGGTGCTTCAGCCCTCAAAGGAGGAGAAGGCAAATCACAACCTTATAGGCAACAGTCCCAATGACTTCCCTGTACAGATGCCAAGCACTTACCTTTTGGCAGCACCCCTAGGGGGAAAGCTAGCACTTTTCTCAAAAAATTGGCACATAATCACCCAGGACAAATGGGTACTGAATATTGTTTCTCAGGGTTACAGGTTCCACTTTCACACGCTTCCAAAATCAAAAGGTATGCCGGACCTGCCACAAAACCAATGGGCAGAGGCACAAAAAGAAATTGCTGCTCTCATGGACATGGGAGCTATTCAAAGAGTTCCACATCAAGAACAGGGGCAAGGATTTTACTCAAGACTTTTCTTAGTACCCAGAAAGGACAAAGCCTGGAGACCAATACTGGACCTGTCAATCCTAAATACTTTCCTGGATGTTCCAAAATTCAAAATGTTAACACTACAGCAACTTCTACCCATGCTGGGCAAGAAGGTTTGGCTAGTTACTTTGGACCTCAAGGAGGCATACCTGCATGTTCCAATCAGACAATCTTGCAGAAGATACCTCAGATTCATAGCAGGCTCAATGCATTACCAATTCTCTGCACTGCCCTTTGGCTTATCTACTGCGCTTAGGGTCTTCACAAAATGCCTGGCACCAGTAATTGCATTTTGCAGACAAAAAGGGATTCAAATATATCCCTACTTGGACGAATGCCTTATTCAAGCAGAGAGCAAGGACATTCTTCTGAAGCATCTGGCGTTTGTAAAAAGATTACTAATTCGCCTAGGGTACACAGTAAACGAAAAGAAATCAAAACTAGTGCCCTCTCAAGAGATAATATTCCTGGGTGCAAGCTTAAATACAACTGCCCAGATGCCTTATCTCACGCCAGACAAAGACAACTGACTCATTACTTTCAAATGATGGCAACAAAGACCCAGTTCCTTGCAAGAAAAATTCTGCATGCCCTGGGCTTCATGGCGTCCTGAATTCTACTAATTCCATATGCAAGACTGCATATGAGGAAACTACAATGGTATCTAAAAAGTGTTTGGACTCAACATTGCCACAGCCTGGAGACAATCATAGGTTCACAGGTTGGTACTGGCCTATCTGCCCGAAGTCATATATTAGCCCAGCCACATTGTGCGGTATTCACCACCCCTTTAGTAGTTCTCTAGACCCTTGTACTAGCAGCTAGTATCCTTGGCCCCTATCTAGTAGTGCTGTTGGTGTGATCCCCGGTGTGAACTTTCTGTTACCCATCCACTCAAGGTTCCTCTTGAAGAGTGATAATGAGGGGCTCTGTCTTATGTAGATCGGGACCCTGTTCCATAGTAAGGGAAGTCTCTGCGAGGGGAATCTATCCCTCCAGCATGTTCTATTCATTGTTGTGTTGAAGTTTATATCCCCTAGAGCATGTAGCTCGAGTAGATTTGATTTTGCTAAGATGGAGCATGTTCAACATTTCTGGGTTGGACATGGCTCTGTACGTTAGACAGAGATCGCCTCTGAGAAAGCGGTATGCAACAGAGAACAGTCTTAGCTTTTTCAAACGTGATGCATAGGGCAACTGTTTGAGGCCAGTAATCCTCTTGGTTAGGTACCTCTGTGGTCTCTCCAGTTGCTGGAGATGTCTAGCCAGGTACATTCCAGTTGGTGCATTGTACTCAATAATGGGTCTGATGAGGGAAGAGTAGAGGGGCACCATTACATCCTTAGATCTTGATGCGAACTCTTTCGTGATCAGATGGGTCACATAGAAGGATTTTCTAACCACTTTGGCAACATGGTTATCAAAGGAAAGCTGGCTATCTACTTGGGTCCCTAGATCCCTTATTTCTTCAGATTTCAGGGGATTACCTCCTATGTTGTAGTTTGCGGGTACTCTGTTTTTTCCAAAGAGGATTACTATGTATTTTTTTTGCATTTAGCTTGAGACCATGGCTTTGACACCATGCATCAGTCTCATTTAGGCCCTTCTGGAGGATCTCCATGTCGGCCGGAGACTTTATTATAGCACCCAGTTTGCAGTCATGTGCAAACTTAGTCAGCCACAGCCCTTCCGTGCTTGCCTGTACTTCTGAGAAGTATATGCTAAACAGGAAGGGCCCCAGGACAGAGCCCTGAGGCACACCACTCGTTACTGGTCTGGATTCGGACATAGATCCCGGTACTCTTACTTTATGGGATCTGTCTGAGAGCCACTTTGCGATCCATCTTGTGACATAAGGGTTTGTGCCCAGGCTGGTGAGCTTATCAATAATATCTGAATTGGGGAATGGTGTCAAATGCTTTAGCAAGGTCAAGGTAAGTCATGTTTACCTCCTTTCCCTTATCTATAGCCTGAGTAACTGTCTCAAAGAAATCCACCAGGTTCAGGAGGCATGATCTGCCCTTGACGAAGCCGAACTGTGTGGGGTCCAGCGACTGGAGGTTCCCAATCTCTCCATTTATGAGTTCCATAATGATTCGCTCCATAGCCTTACAGATCAGACTGGTCAGGCTTATTGGTCGGTAGTTCCCAGGGTCAGTTGTGGCCCCACCCTTGTGTAGCGGGACCACCGTTGCCATGCGCCATTCTATGGGCACATATCCTGTGGAGAGGCTGAGACTGAGCAGGGTATTAAGATGCAGGGTTAATTCCTTTTGGAGCTTGTGTATGACACAGCCTGGGACACCATCTGGTCCCATGGAGGCAGTGTTTTTAGCTTTAGATAGAGCCTTGTTAACCAACGTATCAGTAATAATTGGACTTGCACAATTCCCTGGAATGGTAATAGGCCCTGTAGGTGGGGAGGGGGGAGAAATTTGCACTGAACCTGTCAGCTAAGATGTTGGCAATGTCAGAAGGGTCCGTGTATTTTGTTCCATTTTGTACTAACTCAGAACAGACCTGAGCATTGCCATTTAGATTTTTGATGTAGCCATAGAAGGTCTTATGGTTATCCTTGGCATCCTTGGCAACTTTCTTTTCAAAATTAGCTTTAGTTGACTTGATGAGGGCCCTCAATTTCTTACTAATGCTGATCAGGGATGATTTTTCTACTTGAGATTTGGCCTTTTTTTGTATAAGTCTCCTCCTTTTATTGTAAAGTTTGCTTATGGCCAGGGTCCACCAGACTGGTTTCTTCTTGCTTGAGGAAGGAGTCTTGGTTTTATTTGGGATAGCACGGTCCATGCAATCCTGAAGATGCATATAGAGTGCCTTGGTGTAGGATTCCACATCCTGGATATCATTGTCCTTCTGCAAGGGAATAGTGAAGCTTTCCATTTCGGATGCAAGTAGTTTGAAGTTTGCTTTGGAAAGGTTTTTGACTATGGTTTCTTTGACTGGGGGAGGTGGAGAAGTGAGGATGTCCAAGGTTATCAGTTTGTGGTCGGATCTGACCAAGGAGGGAGTGACAACGGGTGTGGTTCAATGGGCGCCCATATTTGTGATGATTAAATCCAATATGTTGTCCCCTCTAGTGGGGGAACATACTTGTTGTTCAAGGGCATTTGAATTTATAAATTCTATGAATCGCTGAGCACAGGAGTTGAAACATTGGCAGTTCGCCCAGTCTATACCAGGGTAGTTGAAATCACCCAAGATTATGGTGTTAGGTAGGACCTTTATATTTTCCAATGTCTCAAAGAATGCAGAGTGAGCATCTTGGGACATGGTGGGTGATCTATAACCGGCTACGACTTGAAATGTGGTTTTGCCTGCTGATAGTTGCACATGGATGATCTCTGGGGCATCATGCTGCGCTACTAACCTGGAGATATGGGTATCCTTGATGAATATGGATACACCTCCACCCTTTGTACTGCGATCTGGTAACTGAGGCCGGAAGGTATGATATGAATTGTAACCTGGCAGTGCTTGGGTGCTCTCTTGAGCCTTGAACCAGGTTTCCGTCACTGCACAAACATCGATTTTCTCCATGCTGAGGAGAGCCTCGAGTGTGTGCATTTTGAGGTTGAGACTTCTGGCGTTGAGTAACATTACCCTTAGTTTTTGGTTACCTGTGCTGGTTACGGTGGTTGGTTTGTCCTTTGAACCTTGCCTAAAAAAAGGCACTATGGGGATGGCAAGAGCCTTGGCCGGTATTCGAAAACCTAGGGGTGGCAGGTGCAACCCATCTCTGGCAAAACAGCGAGGTTGTCTATCATGTCATCCCAGGCAGACAGACACTGGATCCCCTTAGAATGACACCAGAAGCTTAGCCAATTGTTGAAATTGATCATTTTGTCTTTGTATTGTGGTATCATTCTAGGTGAAGGTAGTATGCTACTCAAGGTCAGGGTCATACCAGCTTGGGCTACATGATCAGAGAGCTCCTCAATGTCTCTTCATGTAGTCCAGGGAGGTATGTCTTAGATCATTCACACCAACATGTACAATGACAGCGTCATACTTGTACTTGTTCTGGAGTGACCTAAGTGCCTGTGTTATGTGGCGGATCTGAGCACCCGACAGGCAGCTGACAGTAACCTTCTCCTTGTTCAGCCTGGTGAGTGGAACATCCGTGTGCCTTATTATAGAGTCTCCTATTACTAGCGTGTTAGGTATGGTGTTTTGCCTTAAGGGCTGTTGTGAGGCACACTGCTGAGGTGAATTATGTGTTTTCTGGCTTGTGTTTGGGGGTGCAGGTTGCTTGCTTTTCTGCTTTGGAGGGCACTGTTTCTTTTTCAGATTGGTACCTAGTGCCTCCGAATATGTTTTTGTGTATTTATGCGTATGTTTCATAACTTTACTTCCCTGCCTACAACAGGAGTTTCGATGGTGGTCCCAGGCCTGTCACCACAACAAGGGGACAGCCTTTCACCTTACCCACAGCCAGACAGACAATAACAACGGATTATGCCTGGGGGGCACATATGGCAGGAAAATGTATTCAGGGAACGTGGCCCAAGGAACAAATGCATCTTCACATCAATCAGAAAGAGATGCTAGCTGTACAGAATGCCCTGACAGCTTTCAAGGACCTACTACATCCAGGACAACTACTAATAAAGACGGACAATACCACAGTTATGTAGTACATAAACAAACAAGGGGGCACACATTCCTACCCCCTATGCAGGCAAGCCATGACTTTGTGGAACACAGCACTGACCTATCAAGTACAGCTGCAGACACAATTCCTGCCAGGAACAAAAAATACACTGGCAGACCAACTAAGCAGAAATCTCATGGACCCTGGCTGAAAGTGCAAGAATTCCTGGAATACATTTAAGCAGCCATGATCATTTGACTGGGACTGCTTAAATGATTAAAATGGCATTCAGTGTATGAAGAAAAAGCAAAGTACTACAGGTGTTTGTTATGTTCATCAGCTGATGTGTTTTCAAAGTAACAATCTCATGGAAACTAAATCTACAGGTGTTCAGCATGATAAGGAAATGGGGACGCCCAGACATAGATCTTTTTGCCTCCCTCACAATTGCTAACTTCAGAAATTCTGCACAAGAACTTATCACTCTCGAGCATGAAAAGTGGATGCTCTATCATTCAGCTGGAAAACCCTGACAGTCTATGCCTTCCCTCCAATGCCTCTTCTTACCAAGGTGCTCCTAAAAGTCAGACAAGAGGCCAAAAATGATCCTGATTGCCCCAGACTGGCCACGCCAGCACTGGTACCCAATCCCAAAGAGCTTGTCTCAAGGCCCAGCCTGGCCTTTACCTCAAATTCCTCATCTTCTGACTCAACAAAATAATCAGATTCTGCACAGTCAACTCAGAACTTTAAATCTGGCAGCATGGCAGATAATGTAGCCACTCAGACCGCGCCTCTCTCTACAGCTGTTATGGATGTCATTTTAGAAGCCAGGAGGCCCAGCACTAGGAAATCTTATGCAGAAAATGGAAGAGATTCTGTGCTTGGAACCAGGCACAAGGGCTCGAACTACTTGTTCCAAATATACCTCAGATTTTACAATACCTAACTGAGATGCTGGACAAAGGCCGATCTTTCTCATCAATTAAGATCCATGCCTCTGCCATTTCAGCTCATTACAATACGGAACCTCCTATTTTTCACATCCTCTACTAAGACAGTCCCTCAGAAGGGCAAAAAACATAAGACCCCCCCAAGGAGAGCACCAGTACCAACTTGGGATCTCAATTTTGTTTTAGAAAAGCTCACACTGCCTCCTTTTGAACCAGTCAGCACAGCTGATATAAAATTCTTATCATGAAAAACTGCTCTGCTCCTAGCAGTAACTTCAGCAAGAAGAGTCTCAGAGTTACAGGCATTAATGGCTGTGGAACCTTTCATCATTTTTCACCAGGACAGGGTTTCTCTTGGGACAAACCCAACATTCATGCCAAAAGTGGTTTCCAATGTGGCCCTGAACCAAACCATTCATTTACCAACTTTCTACTCAAACCCCCAGAATAAGGGGGAGAGACTTCTGCACGCTTTGGATATACACAGACAGCTATGATTCTACTTGGACAAAACAAAAGCTTTCAGAAAAACTGAGCAACTGTTTGTAGCCTATGCTGCAGGATCACAAGGAAAGCCTATTACAAAGCAGACAATTTCAAAATGGATAGGACACTGCATCTGCTTCTGTTATGCATAACATGGCAAATCAGTGCCTAAGGGGATTAGGCCACATTCTACCAGAGCATCAGCCACTTCAGCAGCCTTTCTCAGAGGAGTACCAACCAAAGACATTTTAGAAGCTACAATCTGGAGTTCAGTGCACACTTTCACCAAGCACTACCACTTACCTCTCTACTCTAAATCCAGAGCAGGCTTTGCCACTGCAGTTCTGCAGGGCCTGGTAGCCTCTCCCAAATCCAATTTAGACTCAGCCCCCCAACCACAGCTTTGGGATTCAACCCAAGTGTAATGACTGCAACAGTGAAACACTATGAACATCGTACAGTTGTGTACCTACCATAAATGTAGATGTTCGAGTGTATTCTAGTGCATATGCCACTAGAAGTTGTTCAGTTTTTCTGAAAGCTTTGATTCTGTCCATGTAGAAGCGTAGCTGCCTGTGAATGTCCAAAGAATGAAGAAGTCTCTCACCCTTATTCTGTGGGTTTGGGAAAAAAGTAGGCAAATGAATTGTTTGGTGTATTCACTGTTGCAGTCCATGTTACCCTCCCACCATCCCCCTTTTTTCTTACTGGAAATTATCTGTACTTCTCTATCCTATACAACCTATGTGGTGTATTTGCTTGTAGATGAAGGAAAAGTTGTTTTTTGTGTATGCATGCTTTTTGGCATTATTTAGACTACCTTTTTAGGGGCACCTGACATCTGGGGCAAGAAAAACTGAAGAAAATGGCGTCTGCTGGATCTTTTATACCCGTGGCGCACTGATGTCAGGGAAGAGGCAACAGCAACCAACGCCGGACCTAGACTTTGGAACTCAGGCCAACTGCGGGTAGTCTGCTAGCAGGATAACCCAATGCCAATGACTGCAACAGTGAATACACTCGAACATCTACATTTATGGTAGGTACACAACTGTACTTTCTCTGCACTTCCCTTTGGCTTATCTACTGCGCCCAGGGTCTTCACACAGTGCCTGGCTCCAGTAATTGCATTTTGCAGGCAAAGAAATACTCAAATTTATCCATACCTGGACGATTGTCTAATTCAGGCAGAAACGGGGACATTCTTCTAAAGCATCTTGCGTTTCTAAAAACGGTTCTAACTTGTCTAGGGTACACCATAAATGAAAATAAATCACAACTGGTACCCTCTCAAAAAATTACACTCCTGGGTGCAAGCTTGAATACAACTGCCCAGATGACTTACCTTACGCCAGAAAAGCAAATTCAATTGGTGACTTACTTCAAACAGGTGGCCACAAAAACTCTGCTATCTGCAAGACAAATTCTGCAAGACTTGGGGTGCATGGCCTCTTGCATTCTTCTAATTCCATATGCAAGACTGCATATGAGGAAACTTCAATGGTACTTAAAAAGTTTATGGAGTCAACATTGTCACAGCCTGGAAACAATGATTCCTATCATACCTTGCCTGCAACTAGAGTTCCTATGGTAGGCAGAGGCCTGCCACCAAAACAAGGGACTGCCATTCACTCCACCCCCTGCCGCCCAAACCCTAACTACAGACACATCAGACTATGCTTGGGGGGCTCATCTGGCAGGAAAGTGCATTCAGGGCAAATGGAGCCCAAATCAAATGCACCTTTATATCAAACAGAAAGAGATGCTAGCTGTAGAGAATGCACTGACAGCCTTCAAGGACCACCTTCATCCAGGACAATTAATGATAAAGACACCACAGTTATGTGGTACATAAACAAGCAGGGGAGTACCCATTCCTACCCCCTTTGCAGACTAGCCATGGCATTGTGGAACACAGCCTTGACCAACCAAATACAACTACAAGCTCAATTCCTGTCAGGAAAGCTAAATACTCTGGCAGACGAACTAAGCAGAAGTCTTATAGACCCACACAAATGGAAACTGGAACCACAAATTTTCAACATGTTGACTTGCAAATGTGGGAGTCCAGACATATTTCTGGGGTGAAGCAAAAAGATCTATCAGTTGGACAAATTCTGCACAAGAATTCATCACAAAAAAAGCTTGGAAAGTGGATGCTGCATCAGTCTATGCTTTTCCCCCTCTGCTCTCAAAGTTCTACTAAAAGTCAGACAGGACAAACCAAAAATGATTCTGATTGCTCCAGACTGGCCTCGCCAACACTGGTACCCACGCCTGCGCAATGTGTCACACCTTCCTCCGTGGCACCTGCCTCAGACACCTTATTTACTGTCTCAGCAGAACTACCAAATTCTGCATACTCTGCTCCAAACTTTGAATCTTGCAGCGTGGCTAATCACCTAATTTCACTTTTGGCATCCCTCAGCAAACCTGTGATGGATGTCATTTTGGATGCTAGAAGGCCTAGTACTAGAAAATCTTATGCTGACTAATTGAAGAGATTCTGTGCCTGGAACCAATCACAAGGGCTAAGCACAGCAGTGCCCAGTATTCCTCAGATTCTGCAATACTTGACTGAGATGCTTCACAAGGGCCTATATTTTTCTTCAATAAAAATCCATGCCTCTGCCATTTCAGCTCATTACAACACAGAACCTCCCCTCTTCTCTCATCCTCTGCTAAAGCAGTATCTTAGAGTGGCCAAAAACTTAAGACCTCCCAGGAGAGTGCCAACCCCTGCATGGGACCTCAATTTTGTTTTGGAAAAACTCACTCTCCCTCCTTTTGAGCCAGCTGCTACTGCAGACCTAAAATTTCTCTTCTGGAAAACAGTTTTCCTTTTAGCAGTCACTTCAGCTAGAAGGATTTCTGAATTACAGGCTCTTATGGCAGTTGAGCCTCTCATTATATTTCATGCGGGCAAGGTGTCTCTCAGGACCAATCCATCTTTCATGCCTAAGGTGGTATCCAGTGTGGCTCTTAATCAGACCATTCATCTGCCAACTTTCTTTTCCAATCCACAGAACAAGGGTGAGCGGATTCTGCATTCATTGGATGTACACAGACAACTTAGATTTTACTTAAACAGGACAAAATCTCTAAGACAGTCTGAACAACTATTGGTGGCATTTGCTGCAGGGGCAGAGGGAAAAGCTATTTCAAAGCGGACTATTTCCAAACGGATAAGCCATTGTATTCGTTTCTGCTATATGCACCATGATAAACCTATCCCCAAGGGGATCAGATTTCATTCCACCAGGGCTGCATCTACTTCTGCAGCCTTACTCAGAGGGGTTCCTGCCAGAGACATTCGAGAAGCTGCTACCTGGAGCTCAGTTCATACGTTCACCAAACATTACCGTTTACCTCTCTTCTCTAAATCCAGAGCTGGCTTTGCAACTGCTGTCCTGCAGGCCTTATAGCTGCTCCTAATGCTGTATAAATCCATCCTCTCAACCATAGCTTTGGGAGTCTATCCAAATGTCATGACTGCAACAGTGAAACATGAAGAACGTAGTACAGTTGTGTGTACTTACCATAAATGTAGATGTTCAAGTGTATTCACTGTTGCAGTCCTGGTTACCCATCCTCCAGCCCCGTTTTTTCGCTTACTATACCTCTACTTTCCTTTACTATGCTTAAACGCCTTTTTGGTGTATTTGCTTTTGTCTGGAGGTATATTTTTTTGTGTTTTAAGTTATATACATTTTATATATATATATATATATATATATATATAATATTTTTTTTTTGTTTTTGCTCCCCATTTGGGGGGCACTTGACATCTGGGGCAAGAAAAACTGATGTAATGGCGTCGGCTGCATGTTTTATACCCCTGACCACCTGACGTCATGGAAGAAGGGATAGCAACCGATGCAGGACCCAAGACTTTGTTAATAAGGCCGATTGAGGGCAATCTGCCAGCAGATTACCCAAATGTAATGACTCCAAAAGTGAATACACTCAAACATCTACATTTATGGTAAGTGTACACAACTGTACTTTTCACATGCTGAAGTGCCAACCACATATTATGGAACTTATTAAGCAAAAAATAGCTACCTTTGCAGACTGTAAAGAAAATAAAGAATTACAAGAGCTTATGCATTCTGCAAACCAAGTCAGCAAGCATACTTTGCAATGTGGCTTTGACCCCCTAGAAGCATCTTGCAGGGCAGCAGTCACTGGTTCTGTGCTGAGAAGGCATGCTTGGCCTAAGGAGCAGACCTTGCCAGACTATGTCAAATCAAAATTACTAGACGCTCCTTTGAACAAAGACAATCTGTTTGGCACCAAAGCAGAAGAGGTTCTTAAAAAGATGGAAGAAAAAGCTAAATCTATGCAGACAGTCAAAGACTTCTTGCAAATACAGCTTCCTAGATTCAGTAGGCATTGCCCCTCGAAACATTGACACTTTCCAGCCCCCTTAAGGCCATCTCAAACTAGACCCAGGGGAAACAGACCCCCCAGACTACAGTCTGAGTATGCAGAGATCTAAGCAATGGAGTGCCTCCACTTCAAAAACAGGGAATGCTAGGCCACTCCCTTGTGGAAAGAATTCACAATGACTTTTCAACTCCACTCCCCACCTCTGTCCAACTGTTTGTGCCCCTAGGAGGAAAACTTGCCCATCATGCAAAAAACTGGACTTCCATCACGAAAGACCGATGGGTCCTCAACATTGTATCCCAGGGGTACAAATTTTACTTCCACTCATTGTCAACCCCAAAAGGGTTCCCAGGCCTTCCTCCAAACCAGTGGGCAGATGCACAAAACCAAGTTCAATCCCTGCTCTCTATAAGGGCAAGTCAACCTGTTCCTGCAGAACAGGTAGGTCAAGGGTTCTTTTCCTGGTACCCAGAAAAGGTGGCACTTGGTGCCCTATCCTACATCTTTCCATTCTAAACACCTTCTTGGTGGTACCAAAATTCAAAATGCTCAACCTGCAGCAGCTTCTTCCTATGCTGGCCAAAGACGGCTGTTTAGCCACCCTAGACTTAAAGGAAGCCTATCTGCACAATCCCTATCAGGGACTCTTGCAGGAAATATCTACGCTTCAGGGCAGGATGTATGCATTATAAGATGTTCGTGTTACACTGCTGCAGCCATCACACTTGGGTTATCCTGCCGTCAGGCGGTCCCGCAATCTGCCAGAGTTCCAAAGTCTTGGTCCGGCATCGGTTGCTGTCGCTTCTTCCCTGACGTCAGTGCGCCAGGGGTATACAAGAGGCATCAGACGCCATTTTCTTCAGTCTTTCTTGCCGCGCGGTGCCCAAAGCAGAAGCACTTCACAAGTGCCGGTCGGCCGACTCCTGAGATTTTCAAATCGAATTTCAGACCAAAGTCTTCAATAAAGCTAAGAACCCCATTGGGGAACCTTTTCTTGCCTCAGTCCGATGTCAGAAAAAGTTAACAATTGCATTTCTTGTGGGAAGCAAATACCTCATAAGGACTTTCATTCTTATTGTATTCCTTGCCTAGGCCCAGACCACGACGTCACAGGTTGTCGGTTTTGTGCTAGTTTTAACAAACGAACTATAAAACGTCGGTTTGATTTCGCCCGACTTTATTTTGGTAGGAAATTTAATTATACCATGCCGTCAGAGCAACCGACGACCGGAATGCATAAAAAACGCAAAGATAAGGACATGCAGCTGAAACCCAAACCAGACTCCGAGGCCTCTGCTAGGCTAGTCACCAGTTCTCCGGTTTTCAGTGAGGCGCCTACAACAGCTCCTGACGACCGCTGATTCAGAACCCCAAGCGGCATCTGATTCCCAAGAGGAGATTGCTAGGCCTCCACAACCTTTATCTTTAGGCCCTTCCAACTCCATGGCGGTGCAGTTGAAACGCCTTCAGTTGCAGAAGGTGTCTTCAGACCAACTACACTTACTATTAAGTCCTATGCAAAGCTGAAAACTCCTTTAAAAGCAAAGAAGACTGTACAGCAGTCTCCAGTACAAGGCCCCATGCCTAAGAAACAGATGCTTAAGATGGCTGAAGACTTAATTACCCTAATCAGGGGTTCCCATCCCCCTCCTGATAAAAGGCCTAGACAGGAGGAGGACTACGTTTCCTCTGACTAGGTTTCAATTTCCTCAGATTCTTCTGAGGAACAGGAATATTCTTTTCCCCCTTATGAAGACTCTGATGCTGAAGAGTCTATTCCTTCAGCATCTCCCCCAGAAGACTACTCTTTTGGGGAATCTTTACATGCCATGAGGGAACATTTCCACTGGGAAGGCCAGGATTGCTCTGATTCTAAGAAAAGGCTCCGAGAGTTCCTTTTACTACCCCAGCACAGACCACTTGCTATTCCACCAGTGTTAGACATTGTGGATGATGTTTATTCAGAATCTAGCCTTAACCCAGATTCACTACCTCCTGCACCAGTCAAACCAGACATAGACTACACAGTCCCTGACTCACACAAATTCCTATATAAAAGCCCTGTTGCTGACCTAGAAACCATTTCCCAGGGTCTCAAAGGGGTTAAGGCCTCTATTGCTAAAAATCCTGTACCCTCTGAAAGGGATTCTACAGCACTAGACAGATGTGGAAAGAAAATATATACCTCATCTACTCTAGCTATGAGGGCCTTCAATTGCCAGTTTCACATGCTGAAATATCAATAATATTTGATGTCTCAATTAAAACAAAAAATGATCACACACACAGAGCAGCCTGATTACAAGGAAATGCAAGATTTGTTGCATGCAGCTGAACAAGTGGGAAAACTTACGTTGTAATGTGGATTTGATTCATTGGAAGCTTTTTGTAGAGCAGCAGTGACAGGGTCTGTCATACGTAGGCATGCTTGGTTAAAAGAACAAACTTTACCTGATCATGTTAAAGCAAAGTTATTGGATGCACCTTTACAGCAGGATGTTTTATTTGGTGTAAAAAGAGAAGAGGTTTTAAAGAAAATGGAGGATAAGGCAAAATCTATGCAGACGATCAAGGATTTTTTACAGGTTCAACCCCCTCGTTTCAGCAGAAATTGGCCAACCAAAAACTGGTCCTTTCCAACTTCTGACAGACCACAGTGGGGCAAATACAGACGCCCAAGGGGCAGAGGTCAGTCACAAGGCTCTTGCAAGCCTCGACAATGGGATGCCACAACCAAGAAAGGAGTAGAAGACAGGTCTCAAACTACCAGAAGACAAACACAATGACTTACCCCTCAGACTGCCAAGCAAATCCCTCTTGGCAGCTCCCTTGGGAGGAAAGCTAACACTTTTTGCAGACAACTGGCGCATCATCACAAAAGACAAATGGGTCCTAAATATTGTATCTCAAGGATACAGATTCCACTTTCACACTTTACCAAGGATAAAAGGAATGCCAAACCTGCCACCAAATCAATGGGCAGAGGCTCAAAAACAAATTACAGCTCTCATGGACATGAGAACCATTCAACAGGTTCCCACACAGGAGCAAGGACAAGGATTTTACTCAAGACTCTTTCTAGTTCCCCGAAAGGACAAAGCTTGGAGACCCATTCTGGACCTCTCAATTCTAAGCACATTGGTACCCAAATTCAAGATGCTAACACTACAGCAACTTCTTCCCATGCTGGGCAAGAAGGCCTGGCTAGTAACGTTGGACCTCAAGGAGGCATACCTGCATGTCCCTATCAGACAAAATTGCAGAAGATACCTCCGATTTATAGAAGGTTCAACCCATTGCCAATTCTCTGCACTGCCCTTTGGCTTATTTACTGCGCCCAGGGTCTTCACAAAATGCCTGGCACCAGTAATTGCATACTGCAGACAAAGAGGAATTCAAATATATCCATACCTGGACGACTGCCTTAGTTCAAGCAGAAAGCAAGGACATTCTTTTAAAGCTTCTGGCGTTTGTCAAAAACCTATTAAGTTGCCTAGGGCACACAGTAAACGAAAAGAAGTCAAAACTAGTGCCCTCACAAGACATAATATTCCTGGGTGCCAGCTTAAATACAACGGCCCAGATGGCTTATCTCATGCCAGACAAGCAAGGACAACTGACTGAATGCTTCAAAATGATGGCAACAAAGACCCAACTCCCTGCAAGAAAAATTCTGCAGGCCTTGGGATTCATGGCATCTTGCATATTACTAATACCATATGCCAAACTGCATATGAGGAAATTACAATGGTACCTGAAAAGCGTATGAGCTCAGCCACAGCTTGGAAACAATAATACCACTCATTACCTGCCTTCAACAGGAGTTTCTATGGTGGGCTCAGGCATGTCACTTCAACAAGGGTCAGCCTTTCACCTTGCCCACAGCCAGGCAAACAATGACAACAGATGCATCAGATTACGCCTGGGGAGCACACATGGCAAGACAGTGTATTCAGGGCACATGGTCTGCAGATCAAATGCATCTACATATCAATCAAAAAGAGATGCTAGCTGTACAAAATGCCCTAACAGCTTTCAAGGACCTCCTACATCCAGGACAACTACTAATAAAGATGGGCAATACCACAGTGATGTGGTACATAAACAAGCAAGGGGGCACACATTCCTACCCCATATGCAGGCAAGCAATGACCTTGTGGAACACAGCACTGACCTACCAAGTTCAACTACAAGCACAATTCCTGCCAGGAAAGAAAAACACCTTGACAGACGATCTAAGCAGAAACATCATAGATCCTCACGAGTGGAAACTATATCCACAAGTATTCGCAATGATAACTCAAAAATGGGGGAGCCCAGACATAGATCTGTTTGCCTCCCCCCAAAACTACCAACTGCAGAAATTTTGCACAAGGACATACCACACACTAGCTTGGAAAGTGGACGCCCTCTCATTCAGTTGGAAAACATTAACAGTGTACGCCTTTCCTCCACTGCCTCTTCTGGCAAAGGTGCTTCTGAAAGCCAGATTAGAGAAGCCACAAATGATACTCATTGCTCCAGACTGGCCACGCCAACACTGGTACCCAATACTAAGGAACATAGCTCAAGGCCCACCATGGATTTTACCTCAAATTCCTCACTTGCTCACTCAGCAAAACAATCAGATTCTACACAGCCAGCTCAAGACTTTAAATCTGGCTGCATGGCAAATTACCTGAACAACCAGTCAACACTTCTCTCTAAAGCTGTTATGGATGTCATTCTGGAGGCCAGGAGGCCCAGCACCAGGAAAACCTATTCAGACAAATGGAAAAGATTCTGCGCCTGGAACCAGGCTAAAGGCCAGAATCCCCTTGTCCCAAATATTCCTCAGATTCTACAATATTTAACTGAGATGTTGCACAAAGGACTTTCTTTTTCATCTATTAAGATCCATGCCTCAGCTATTTCAGCTCAATACAACACGGATCCCCCTATATTTTCACATCCATTACTAAAAATGTACCTCAGAGGGACTAAACATAAGACTGCCCTGGAGAGCACCAACACCAACTTGGGATCTCAACTTTGTTTTGGAAAAACTTACACTACTGCCCTTTTTACAGCTGATTTACAGTTTCTATCATGGAAAATTGCCCTGCTGCTATCAATAACTTCAGCACGAAGAGTCTCAGAGCTCATGACAGTGGAGCCTTTCATCATTTTTCATCAAGACAGAGTTGCCTTACAAACTAACCCTTCCTTTATGCCAAAGGTGGTATCCAGTGTGGCCCTAAACCAAACCATTCATTTGCCCACCTTTTATCAAAACCCCCACAACAAAGGGGAAGGGCTCCTACACTCTTTGGACGTTCACAGGCAATTACATTATTACTTGGATAAACCTAAGGCTTTCAGACAATCTGACCAGCTCTTTGTATCCTATGCTGCAGGATCACAAGGAAAGGCTATCTCAAAACAGACCATTTCAAAATGGATAGGACATTGTATCCGTTTCTGCTACACACACCACGGGAAACCTGTACCTGGTAACATTAGGCCGCATTCCACCAGGGCTACAGCAACATCAACAGCCTTCCTCAGAGGGGTACCAACCAAGGATATTTTGGAGGCTGCAACTTGGAGTTCAGTGCACACCCTCACCAAGCACTATCACTTACCTCTATACTCTAAAAACCAGAGCTAGCTTCTCCAAACCCTGTTTAGTTCCACCGCCCATCCTTAGCTTTGGGATTCTACCCAAGTGTGATGACTGCAGCAGTGTAACACGATGAACATAGTACAGTTTTGTACCTACCATAAATGTAGATGTTCGAGTGTTCACACTGCTGCATTCCAGGTTACCCTCCCTCCATCCCCTCTGACCTAGCTGAACTTTTCTATACATTTCTATCTTGTACAACCTTTGTGGTGTATTTGCTTGTAACTGAAGGTATTCCTTTTATGTTTTATTAGCAGTATGTATTGCATACCTGCTTGGGGGCACCTGACATCTGGGGCAAGAAAAACTGAAGAAAATGGCGTTGGATGCCTCTTATGTACCCCTGGTGCACTGATGTCAGGGAAGAAGCGACAGCAACCGACGATGGACCAAAACTTTGGAACTCTGGCCGACTGCGGGACCGCCTGACGGCAGGATAACCCAAGTGTGATGACTGCAGCAGTGTGAACACTCGAACATCTACATTTATTTTAGGTACAAAACTGTACTTTCTCTGCACTTCCCTTTGGCTTTTCCACTTCTCTCAGAGTATTTGCAAAATGTCTGGCTCTAGCCATTGCCCACTGCAGACAGAGAAAAATTCAAATTTTACCCGTACTTGAACAACTGCCTGATTCAGGCAGACAGTCAGAAAATGCTGTTGCAGAACCTGATATTTGTAAAAAACTTTCTAACCTCCCTGGGGAACCCAATCAACGAAAATAAATCAAAACTAATCCCCAGTTAAAAGATTGTATTCCTGGTAGCAAGCTTGGACACAGCATCCCAGATGGCATTCCTTACTCCAGAAAAACAAGCCTATCTGACAGGCTACTTCACTCAAATGGCCACCAGATCCCAGCTATCTGCTAGGAAAATCCTGCAGGCCCTAGGGTTTATGGCCTCATGCATCCTACTAATTCCATATCCCAGACTGCATATGAGGAAACTTCAATGGTACTTAAGTCTTTGCTGCCAACATTCTCAGGACCTGGAAACTGTCATTCCTATCATACGTTGTCTAAGGACAGAGTTTCTTTGGTGGGCAGCAGCATGCAACCAAAACAAAGGACTGCGCTTTATTCAACCCCACGCCACCGAGACCATAACCACAGACGCATCAGACTATGCCTGGGGGGCACACCTGGATGACAAGTGCATTCAGGGACACTGGATCCCAAGTCAAATTCATCTGCACATCAACCAAAAAGAGATGCTAGCTGTTAAGCACGCTCCGACAACTTTCAGATCCCTACTCTCACCAGGACCCCTGCTAATAAAAACAGACACCTCAGTTATGTGGTACACGAACAAGCAGGGGGGGAACCCACTCTGCAGGCTAGCCATGGCCCTGTGGAACACGGCCTTGGACATGCAGGTCAATCTCGAAGCTCAATTCTTGCCAGGCAAACAAAACACACTGGCAGACTTAAGCAGAAATCTCCTAGACCCACACAAGTGGCAATTAGAGCCCAGCACCTTCAGCCTTCTGATTCAGAAATGGGGACCCCAGAGGTGATGTCTTTGCCTCCCCCCTACAATCATCAGCTCAGCAAATTCTGCACCGGGACACCTCACAGCAGGGCCTGGAAAATGGATGCCCTGTCCTTCCAGTGGGTAAACCTCTCAATCTATGCATTTCCCTCTCTTCCCCTTCTCTCAGGAATATTTCTCAACATAAGAAAGGACAGACCAAGGACAGTTCTGATTGCCCCAGACTGGCCACGCCAGCACTGGTACCCACTCCTGTGCAGCCTTTCACCGGTACCACCCTGGCACCCACCCCAGAGCCCGACCCTGCTCACTCAGCAGGGGCGGGGGCAGATCTTGCATCTGCAACTGCAAACCCTCAATCTTGCAGCCTGGCTTATTCCTTGAATTCTCCCCCAGTGACCAGCCTAAGCAAGCAGGTGCTGGACGTCATTCTTGAAGCCAGAAGACCCTGTACAAGGAAATCCTATGCTAAGTGGAAAATGTATTGCTCCTGGATTCATTCTAAAGGAGAGGACACTACTCTGCCCTCCCTACCTCTAATCCTTTTTTACTTAGCAGGTCTACTCCACAGAGGCCTTTCCTTCTCCTCCATTAAGATTCATGCCTCTGCCATCTCGGCTCATTGCCAACTCTGAGTCATCCTCTCATCAAAGAGTTCCTGAGAGGGGCAAACAACTTAAGGCCACCAAGGAGAGCACCCACCCCTGCTTGGGACCTTAACTTTGTACTGGTAAAACTCACACTACCCCCTTTTGAGCCTGCAGTGTCAGCAGACTTAAAATTCCTCTCTTGGAAAACAGCATTGCTCGTGGCCATCACTTCAGCGAGAAGAGTGTCTGAGCTACAAGTACTTATGGCAGTGGAACCCTTCAGTATTTTTCATGCTGACAGGGTCTTCCTCAGGACTAACCCTTCCTTTATGCCCAAAGTGGTGTCCAGTGTGGCTCTCGACCAAACTGTCCATTTGCCGACCTTCTTTCCTAATCCACAAAATAAAGGGGAAAGGATCCTGCCCTCCTTGGACATGCACAGACAGCTCAGATTTTACCTGGATAGGACTAAGCCCTTGGAAATCTGACTAGTTATTACTCCGTTTTGCGCCAGGGGCAGAGAGCAAGGCCATTTCTAAACGGACAATTTCCAAATGGATAGCACACTATCAATTTCTGCTACAAACACCATGTGAAACCAATCCCTCATGGGGTCCGAACACATTCCACTAGGGCAACTTCTACCTCTACAGCATTCCTCAGGGGAGTCCCTACCAGGGACATTCTGGAGGCTGCTACCTGGAGTTCTGTACACACATTCACCAAGCATTACCACCTGCCTATATTTTCCAAATCCAGGGCGGGTTTTGCAACTGCAGTCCTTCAAGGCATTCTAGCCAGCCCAAACACTTCTTTACTGCCTTCACCCTTTCTAGAGCTTTGGGAATCAACCCAAGTGTGATGACTGCAGCAGTGAAACACGAAGAACATAGTACAGTTGTGTATACTTACCACAGATGTAGATGTTTGAGTGTATTCACTGTTGCAGTCCTGGTTTCCCTGCCTCCAGCCCACCCTGCTCTTTCAGCCCCCTGCTCTTTCTCTCTCCTCTCTGTGTATACTACTCGCCCCTTGTAGGGGTGTTGATATTCACGTTTTACTGGTGGTGATTCTACCACCATAGTTTAGCTCCCTATTGGGGGCTCCTGACTTTTGGTGCAAGAAAAACTGATGTAATGGCATTGGCTGCCTGTTTTAATACCCCTGATGTCAGACCTGGAGCGACAGCAACCGATGCAGAAATACTAAGTCTCTGGTATTCAGGCTGACTGAGGGCTACCTGCAGGCAGATAACCCAAGTGTGATGACTGCAACATTGAATAAACTCTAACATCTACATTTATGGTAAGTGTACACAACTGTACTTTCCTGCAAGCCTTGGGGTACATGGCATCCTGCATCCTTCCAATTTCTCTGGCCACGTTTCACATGAGGAAACTTCAGTGGTATCTTAAGAACCCTTGATGTCAGCATTCTCAGTCTCTGGAGACCTCTCTCTCTCCCTCTGATCCCCTGTATAAGGGCAGAGATTTTCTGGTGGGCAGGGGCCAGTGCCAAGAACAAGGGTCTTCCTTCATCCTCCCCCCTACCGGTCAGACCAATACCACCGATGCCTCAGACATTGCTTGGGGCGCTCACTTAGCAGGCAGGTGCACCCAGGGTCTTTGGGATGCCCAGCACCTTCCTTTACACATCAATCAGAAGGAAATGATGGCAGTACAAAAGGCTCTGACATCCTTCAAACCACATCTCAGGTCAGGGGTTCTCCTTATCAAAACAGAGAACACCACAGTAATGTGGTACATCAGCAAACAGGGAGGGACCCAATCTTACCCTCTGTGCAGGCTAGCCATGAACCTCTCGCTGACTGCCTTCTCCATGAGTTACACCTAATTGCCCAATACCTACAAGGGATCAACAACACTCTGACAGACCAACTAAGCAGAAACTTACAGGACTCCCATGAATGGCAGCTCCACAGAAAAATTTGTTTGCAAGTCGTTCAGGAGTGGGGAGCTCCGGAGGTGAATTTCTGCTTCGTACCTCAACCACCAGCTGAAAAAAATATGTATCAGGGAGTATCACCACCTAGCATGGAAGGTGGATGCCTTGACCTTCCCCTGGAACTCCCTCTTTGTGTATGCATTCCCTCCTCTGCCTCTTATTCCCAAGGTACTGATCAAGATAAGGGAGGAGAGACCAAATGCCACCCTCATTGCTCCAGATTGGCCCAGACAGCATTGGTACCGCTTACTGTGCCACCTGACATTACAGCCTCCCAGGCAGCTTCCCCTGATCTCAGACCTCTTGACCCATGTGTGTGTGTGTGTGTGTGTGTGTGTGGGGGGGGTGCTGCACCCAGACTTGCAGACTCTCAAACTGTCAGCATAGCTAATACTTTAAAATCAAACAAGTGGCCCCTGTTAAGCAAACAAGTGCTAGATATCATCACAGAGGCCAGAAGGCCCAGCACCAGAAAATCTTACGCAGGGAAATGGAAAAGATTTTGCTCCTGGAGACAGTCCAGAGGGGCCAGTACCTCACAGCCTTCCATCCTTCTTATCTGGGACTACCTAACTGGGTTGCTCAATAGTGGCCTCTCCTTCTCTTCTATTAAAATCTATGCGTCGTACATTTCAGCTCATTTCGATACAGACCAGCCCCTCTTCTCACATCCTTTGATTAAACAATTCATCAGAGGGGATTCTAATATCATACCTCCCAGAAGGCCACTCATGCCAGCCTGGGACCTGAATTATGTTTTAGAAAAACTAATTTTACCACACTTCAAATCTGCTGCTTCAACAGAATTGAGATACCTCCTGGAAGATTGTTTTTCTACTATCACCTCAGCCAGAAGGGTTTCAGAACTTCAGGCACTCATGGCCGTTGAGCCCTTCATCATTTTCCATGCAGACAGGGTCTCCCTGAGGACTAACCCCTCCTTTATGCCCAAGGGTGGTATCTGATGCGACTCTTGACCAAGCCATACATCTACCCACCTTCTTTCCTAACCCTCAAAAAAAACAAGGGGGAAAGAATTTTGCACTCACTAGACGTGCACATACAGCTCCGATACTACCTGGACTGTACTAAACCCTTCAGAAAAACAGACCAGCTTCTTGTCAGCTTTAGTAAAACAAAAAAGGCGAACCAGGAACAACTGCAGACCACCGATTTATTTATTTAACCAAAATTGTACTAAGCGCTTTCACCCACACACATCAGGGCATCTTCAGAGTACTGACAATCCTTGTGTTGAACCTCTTTTTAAATCCTTATGTAAATTGGATAATTGAACAATGAAACAATTAAATTATTACCTACGCAGCTAAAAATTCTTCATTTAAAAGGTACAATCAGCAATATTTACATCAAAAATGAACATAAACAGCCAGGACTTGTGCAAACTTGTTAATTTGTAAATGTAATAAAACCTTCTTGTCAAAAACTATGTATATGTAATACCAATAAATAAAAGTTAAAAATACATATATAAATATCTAGGTAATAATATAAATCTAAATAATTATTAAAAATAAATAATTGTTATACAATCCAGCATAAAATCATTCATTGAAAAATGTCCTACTAACATTAAAATTCATATTGTTATACAAAATATTTAAAACATTAAATTATCAGATGTTAACCTAATTACATACAAGATCAAATAAATTGAGACTTGTACTTTAGTATACTTGATACAGAAATATGTTCGTTAATACCAGGGCTAGAACTTGCATTTAGCCGTAATTGCCATAAACATTCTTTAGCCACAAGTAAGGTGTTGTCATCACCACCTTTGTTATTATTGTAGTATACAATTCTGTCAATAACAAAGAATAAAAATCTCTTAAAATTCTGGCATCTTAGACTATGCATATAAAGGAACTAGTATTTTCTGTTTTTAATGTCTCTAACATGTTCCACTGTCCTTTCTCGAAGTTTCCTTATCGTTTTGCCAACATAGAAGGCTGGGCATGATGAACATATAGCTAGGTACACCACCATTTTTGTGTTGCAATTACAATGACCTGGGCATCTAATTGTTTTGCCAAAATTTTGTACCGCAACATATGGTCCATCATTAATAAATTTACAAGTATGGCATGCCCCACATTTATCGAAGATGTGTTGAACATATTCTTATTATTAACTGCCTCAAAATGTTCTTTAAGATTCATCCCCCTACTATGTGACCTTGGGCCCAGTCCCTAAATTATCAGTAAGGTCACCGTTATTCTGGAGAATACTTATCGAGGTCTCATGTACTATATTAACTATCCTGGGTGATATATCATTAAATGGTATAATAAAGGTGTCAATTCTAGTAGTGTTATTAGTCCTAGATGTACTGTTGTCAAAACCGTACTTTAATATAGGTTTGTATATTTGATGGCTTTTAATATAAATCTCTTCACTAACTTTAATAATTAATTCTAATGGATAACCTCTATCCAGAAACATATCTGATAATATTTTAATCTCATTGTAAAAATGAATGTCTTCACTAATAATTCTAGAAAATCTGACCATCTGTCCCTTTACTAAATTCTTTTTCTGGTAATAGGGATGGCAACTATCAAAATGTAAAAAAGAATTGGAATGAGTTTTTTCCTAAAAATACTTGATTCTAACTTGCCCATGTTTTTATAGAATAAAATATCTAAATACTCACAATTGTTGTCAAATATCTTAAAAGTGAAATTCAAAAAACTAGATGTCGTTTTTAGAAAATTTTCAAACTCAAGCATTTCTCTGTTGCCCTTCCAAAAAATAAGAATGTCGTCCAGGTACCTTAAGTAAAGGGCAATGTTAGGCCAGAAACTAGAAGTAAAACACTTTGTGTTTCCCATAAGGCTAACACCAAATTGGCATAAATGGGGGCGCATCTAGCCCCCATGGCCACACCTGTACTTTGTTTATAATATTCACCATTAATAAACATAAAATTGTTTTCAAGTACAATAGCCATCAGTTCACGTAACAATTTGCATTTAGCCTTATTAGACTCACTAAATTTCAGCAAACTTGTCTCAAACATTTCAAGACCTAAGTCATGAGGAATCACTGTAAATAGGTTGACAACATCAATAGTTACCATTGTCATATCGTCTTCAATATCAACAAAATGTTCTCTAGCTTTTCTAGACAATGCCAGGAATCTTTTAATATATGAGGCAGATGTTTTAAAGTTCCCTTACAATGCAAATCTATATAAGCAGCAATGGCTTCAGTCTAAACAATTCCTGGCAGAGACTATGGGCCTAAAGGGTGGATTGTGTATGTCCTTATGGATTTTGGGGATACCAAAAATGGATGGCGTCATTGGATGTTCCACTAATAAAAAATTATATTCATCTTTGGTGATGACACCATCCATCAAAAATTCATATAGATACCAATCCACCTTAACATATGCCCTTTCCATTTCATGTTTTGACACTTTTTCATACGTCGTATTGTCACTCAACATTATTGTCATTTTGTTCAAATAGTCTGTTTTGCTCATAATAACAACCCCACCCCCTTTATCGGGTTTCATTACCCTATATTTGTCGGTCGAAGTTAATTCCTTAAGACAACATTTTTCAGCGGAAGTCAAATTATCAGAAGTCATTTTTTCATTCTTTAATATTCTTCTGATTTGTGTTTCACATAATCTCTCAAACAAATAAATCATTGGGTTCTGTGGGGGGATAAAAGTGCTGCTCCTTTTTAGAGTAAAACTAGTATTGTCTCTCTGGTTACATTTGTTGTTAACAAAAAACAGCTTAAGGTTAAGTGCTCTAGTGTAAAGTTTTAAATTAATCAAAATTCTAACAACATCTAATTTAAATGAAGGGACAAATCTGAAACCCTTCTTAAAAAGTTTAACATAGGCAGCATTAAAACAAGTATCAGTATAATTGTATACACTAAACCCTCCTTCTGTAATAACAGAACAGTGCCAGTCAGTGTTATCAGTGTCCTTCTCCTGTGTAAATACCATAGAATATGGCAATCTATCACCACTGTCCATATAATTGTGGCATGAAGTGACACTGTCATAAATATCACTCATAAAATGACTAGTTTGATAAACTGGTGCCTCACTCAAACATGTAATATTATTACTATTGTGACTACTATTTAGCGGTACCAAGAATCGGTTCTGTGTTGTCTTGTAATATGGTCGATTCTGCTGATATTGTTGACCCCCGTATCGGTCCCGGAGCCGCTCCGACCTTCTCAGTGTCGGCTCCTCTAAAAAAAGCCCCTTCTCCATTCTCATTATTAACTCTGTAGTTCTGTTGTAAACTGGAGTGGCTGTTAGTAGTATTCAAGTTGTTCTCAGTAACAATCGGCCACAGGCTGTTTGGATAACCGCCTCATGCTTTTAAACTCTTTGAAATGCACATACTCTTTTTTATTCTTATAATCATTGGTGTCCCTTGTTAATTTAAGATTCTTAGTTTCTAGCCCTTTACTAATAAATCTATCCATATCTTTGATAATATTATCAAGACGAAATCTATTAAATTCAAATAAGTCCTGGCGAATATTCTTATCTAAAATGACCAATTGTTCATTTAAAAAAGCAAGTTTACAATTATTGTTACGAATAATTAATTTAATCAGTTCTATACCTGTTCTATCGAACAGTTGCAGCAGTTCATCAAATAGTTCTGTCCCTTCTACAAATCCAAACGGACGTTTGAACACACGAAGTCCCTTAGGTACTTGACCAAGCTCAAGGGACCTCTCCAGAAAAGCGTTGTCCATCTGTAAAGTTTTAAAAGATCTGAGTCTTTTCAAACTCTGACAACTGTTTGTTCAAACTACCTAGGTCATTGTTTTTGCTCCGTGAGCCATCCTGGAACACTGGAGCAGCTAAAATGTCTTTGATATCCATCAACGAATTTTTTCGTGCCTCAGTGTCTCTAGTAATACCGTCCCTAGTGTTCGATGCTTTGTTCAAAGGTGGGTTCCCAGACCGAACATTTCCTGCATTGGCCCCTCCTCCTATAGAACACGCTGAACCATAACTAGCTGACGGTTGCACTGGACTCGATCCTGGTGTAGAATGTAATGTAAAAAGTTGCTCCTGAGACTCAGTAATGGCCACATTGGTAACCACAGGAGTATTGTGCCCTTTCTCCTGTAGAGCTTTAATGAGACGCTGCGTAGTCTCAATATATTGAAGAAAAAGTTGCTCCATAATGAAAACACAATAGTCCAGGTGAAAATAAGTAAATATAAATGATACTAAATCTAAATGATATTCTTGTCAGCTTTGCCCCATGGGCAGAGGGGAAGCCCATTTCCAAGCAAACCATTTCCAAATGAATATCCCACTGTATCCATTTCTGCTACAGACTACATGGGAAACCACCCCGTAAGTCTATTTGTACCCATTGCACAAGGACAGCCTCCACTTCCACAGCATTCCTCAGAGGAGTTCCTACCAGGGACATCTTGGAAGCTGCCACCTGGATCTCTGTCCATGCCTTTACAAAGCATTTCCACCTACCTTTTTCCTCTAAGGCTAGGGCAAGGTTTGCCTCCAGTTCTGTAAGGCATGCTGACCCATGCCTAGGTGTCTAATCCTTCCACTCCTCTCCTCAGTTTTGGGAATCCTCCCAGAGGTGGTGATTGCAACAGTGGAACATGAAGAACTTTGTATAGTTGTGTACACATACCATAAATGTAGATGTTTGAGTGTATTCACTGTTGCAGTCCTGGTTTCCCTCCCTCCTTCCCCCTTATATCCTCTTTCCTTAGGGAAACATAAGCTTCTCACAGTGGCTTTCAGCCACCAGGACCACTTTACCATGTTTCCTTGTGCTTCTGACGGGTTAGGGCAAGACAAACTGATGTAATGGCATCAGCTGCCTTGCTTTATAGCACTGATGACCTGATGTCAGTCAACAAGCGACAGCAGCCAACGCAGAAAAACATTGACTCTGGTATTTGGGCCGGCTGAGGGCTGCCACAGCAGGGATAATCCACAGGTGATGACTGCAGCAGTGAATACACTCGAACATCTACATTTATTGTAAGTGTACACAACTGTACTTTCTACCATTTGTTCAGTAATTTCACATAGCTGCTAGTACTCTTACTGCTAATATTGATCTCTCACACCTTGTCTCTGGTTCATGTCCAAGTTACTCTTGTTTCTACTAGTCACCTTCTTGACTTCTTTCTGTCACTGTAGCATTTATCTTTGGAAGAATGGAAAAGATTTCCCTAGCATAATCTCCCTCTGCGCTTTGCTGTTGCCAGAATGATAAGCTGAGTCCCCTTCAGCTTTCTGCCTCACTCTTTGTTTTATCCTCCGTAGCCTGTTCTCTATCCAAAAATGTATGTCATCCTACAGGAAAGAATATGCTGTAGTCAGCTGGGTATATCATCTTGAACTTACACCTGCCTGTCAGCATCCGCTGATTGCGGGGATAAAATTACTTCTAGTCTGCCTGGTGTACAATAGATGATCACCTTCCACGAGCACCCATTTTTTACACCTTTCTCTTCTAAAGATTTTTGGAGAATCTGTTTCTGATGATACTTTAGTAATATAGGTATTTGCTGCTTTCTCTTGGCCAGATTTGGAACATCCACACAATATCAAAGTAACCACGAAGATACGATGTTCCACCAGAAGTTTTATTAACAACAAGGCACAGACCAAAACCAACACTGACCTAGGTTTCATCCTGTTGACTTCCTCAGAGTGTTGGCTCACATTACTTTATACCAATCATTCATAATTAATTGATTGAATAATTAATTCAACCTGTTAACTATTAACCAGCAAAACAGCCATCTTTTTTACATATAAACTTACTAACAAACAAACATAAAATATTAGACACATGTTTTGACCTACTTAAAATATGTGTTATGCTTGTGTGTTAATGGTTGTATGTGCAAAAATATATACAAAAGTATATATTACCTTAAAAACCTATTTTAACTATCTAATAGGCTACTTGGATAAAAACATCTTTGTGTTAATTAATACATGTTTAAAATCAACAAATATCTACTAGATGCCTATTTCTTACTAAGTATGTAATTGGAAAAATGTAATATATAAAAAATCTCATTTAATAATACATAACTAGTATCCACAGTCATTATCCCAGTATATTTTGCAACCTAAGATACGGTTTGATGGTTATAAATTCATTGAGTCCTGGATATAAGTGTGCATTTAATATCATCTGCCACTTAATTTCACAAACATCCAGGTGATACTCAGTTAACCTACCCTGTGGGTCCCAGTCAATTGCTCTAGTATGCAGAAAGAAAATTTGTGATCATTATATTCTGTAATATGACATGCCAAGGCATTTGTGGGTTTAAGATGTTTGATATCAAGACATGTTCTTTAATTCTCTCCTGAATTTCCTACATGTCTTGTCCACATAAAATGCCCTGCAATTACAGCATTTAGCTGTAAACCACATTGATTGAATGACAATTATATCTACCCCTAATATTGATACTTACACTATTAACTGTAATTCTACTACCTGTTTTCATAACAAAAGGGCACGTGGTACATCTCCCACACTTACTATTACCTACCTAGGTCATTGTTTTTGCTCCATAGATGTCCTGGAACACTGGAGCAGCTAAAATGTCTTTGATATCCATCAAAGATTTTTTTCGTGCCTCAGTGTCTCTAGTAATACCGTCCCTAGTGTTATGCTTTGTTCAAAGGTGGGTTCCCAGACAACATTTCCTGCATTGGCCCCTCCTCCTACAGAACACGCCGAACCATAACTAGCTGACGGTTGCACCGGACTCGATCCTGGTGTAGAATGTAATGTAAAAAGTTGCTCCTGAGAGTCAGTAATGGCCCCATTGGTAACCACAGGAGTATTGTGCCCTTTCTCCTGTAGAGCTTTAATGAGATGCTGCGTAGTCTCAATATATTGAAGAAAAAGTTGCTCCATAATGAAAACACAATAGTCCAGGTGAAAATAAGTAAATATAAATGATATTAAATCTAAATGATATTCTTGTCAGCTTTGCCCCATGGGCAGAGGGGAGGCCCATTTCCAAGCAAACCATTTCCAAATGAATATCCCACTGTATCCATTTCTGCTACAGACTACATGGGAAACCACCCCATAAGTCTATTTGTACCCATTGCACAAGGACAGCCTCCACTTCCACAGCATTCCTCAGAGGAGTTCCTACCAGGGACATCTTGGAAGCTGCCACCTGGATCTCTGTCCATGCCTTTACAAAGCATTTCCACCTACCTTTTTCCTCTAAGGCTAGGGCAAGGTTTGCCTCCAGTTCTGTAAGGCATGCTGACCCATGCCTAAGTGTCTAATCCTTCCACTCCTCTCCTCAGTTTTGGGAATCCTCCCAGAGGTGGTGATTGCAACAGTGGAACATGAAGAACTTTGTATAGTTGTGTACACATACCATAAATGTAGATGTTTGAGTGTATTCACTGTTGCAGTCCTGGTTTCCCTCCCTCCTTCCCCCTTATATCCTCTCTACTTAGGGAAACATAAGCTTCTCACAGTGGCTTTCAGCCACCAGGACCACTTTTATGTTTCCCTTTGTGCTTCTGACGGGTTAGGGCAAGAAAAACTGATGTAATGGCATCAGCTGCCTTGCTTTATAGCACTGATGACCTGATGTCAGTCAACAAGCGACAGCAGCCGACGCAGAAAAACATTGACTCTGGTATTTGGGCCGGCTGAGGGCTGCCACAGCAGGGATAATCCACAGGTGATGACTGCAGCAGTGAATACACTCGAACATCTACATTTATTGTAAGTGTACACAACTGCACTTTCTACCATTTGTTCAGTAATTTCACATAGCTGCTAGTACTCTTACTGCTAATATTGATCTCTCACACCTTGTCTCTGGTTCATGTCCAAGTTACTCTTGTTTCTACTAGTCACCTTCTTGACTTCTTTCTGTCACTGTAGCATTTATCTTTGGAAGAATGGAAAAGATTTCCCTAGCATAATCTCCCTGTGAGCTTTGCTGTTGCCAGAATGGTAAGCTGAGTCCCCTTCAGCTTTCTGCCTCACTCTTTGGCTAAATGTTTTATCCTCCGTAGCCTGTTCTCTATCCAAAAATGTATATCATCCTACAGGAAAGAATATGCTGTAGTCAGCTGGGTATATGATCTTGAACTTACACCTGCCTGTCAGCATCCGCTGATTGCGGGGATAACATTTCTTCTAGTCTGCCTGGTGTACAATAGATGATCACCTTCCACAAGCACCCATTTTTTTACACCTTTCTCTTCTAAAGATTTTTGGAGAATCTGTTTCTGATGATACTTTAGTAATATAGGTATTTGATGCCTTCTCTTGGCCAGATTTGGAACATCCACACAATGTGCCCTCTCATTTAACAAATCCTGTGAAGCACCAGTCTATTTATACTTTCATAAAATTAATCCATTTTGTTTCTTTCAGTTTCTCCAGTAATGCAGACAATCTCAGATTTTTCTCATAGTCATGTTCTGTCATCTAGCTCTACTGTAATTTTTTTAAATGGTTCTTGAGTAGCCTTATGCGCAGCCAGCCTTTTTGTTTCAACTTCGGATATTTGCAGTGTTATCAGTTCATCTGAACAGCTAGTTAGCACTTCCTTTTTCAAGCCTTTTGTTGTTTTATTTTATATTGTCCAATGTTTCACTAATTGTAGATGCATCTGAATGCATTTGATTTTTCCCTCTAATTTATTGGAAGCATATCTGCCAAAGCTGAACGCCATGATTCTTCTCGTACAATTTTCTTCTCCTATTCTGGTTGAATTTCTTACTTTCTCTCCATATTTCTTCTCTGCCGGCATTTGGGCAGTTTAATTACAGATCAGTAGCTGAATGTTACCCAAATTGTTGGTTTTATTGACTTTTTCATTTTTTTAGTTTATACATTGGAAGAGCTGTACTCAACATGCTGATCAGCGGGTAGCCATCTTTGAGCCCACCAGCTTTATATACATTAATCACAACATTTTAAAGAGTGAGAGTGACATAGATACAAGTGCTGTAGCAGAAAAAAATCATAACATTTATTTTATTTTTCTGCAATATCCATGTTTTCTATTTTCATTCATTCCAATGCACTTGAATTGATCACTTCCTGCCTTTCCTTTTTTCGCTTCTGCACATTATTCTGCATGCATTGTCCCCACAAATTCCATTTATTTCTGCATAATGTAGTCCGTCCCTTTTCTAAAGCTCTTGCCTCCAGTTTTTTTATCTCCTTTACAGTACTCAGTACCTCAGTTATGTACCTGAGGATTCCAGCACTCACCAAAGCCACCTTTTTTCTTGATATTTTTATGTCTTTTTGTCTTGGAAGTTGAAGTTGTATAAAAGTCTTAATGGGAAGGAAATCTTTTGGTACTTGTAGTATCCAGAGAGAGAAAGAGAAAAGATATCCTTATAAGAGGTAAAGCAGTGCAGCTAGTCTCTGTAATTACTGCATTCATTTCCCTGTATATGGCGCTTTGTTCTTATTCATGGACAATAGGAAAGCATTTTGTTATGTTTGGGTGCCGTATAAGGTGACATGACTGAACATGTTGGCAAAATCCTAACTATGACCTCTATAGCACTGTAGAGCCAAGAGGGAATGCAGTCTTAGATTTTTTATTCAAGTGTGAACAATGACTGAGATTTTTAGCTTTGATATTTTATATTTTGGTTTCCTGAGCTAGTTTCAGGAAATGTCACCTGCAGAACTATTAAAGGACCTCATAGTTTGGGGGATGCAGGCCAGTGTCCATGTAGAGTGACAGTTTATGGTATCCTTTGTGGGGCAAATAGATCACCAGCATTTATCACAGGACGTCATTTTGAAGGGGCATGGATTGTCTGTTTTTATGTTCAATTTCTCAGCAATGACAGGTTTTCTAAGGTGATTTATTTCACATTTAACTGTGCTGTGTCTTGAGGGTAAATAAAATAGTCAAAAGCCAAACAAATTCCAGTTCTTTGAAAGTACAAGAAAATTATCTTTATTTACCTTTAATAAGGCAGTCCCAGCACACTAAAATTACAAGAATAAAGCCTTTCACTTCAACATTCTTAATATTTCTAGGTGTGTGCGCCATCAGATCCCATTCATATCTGGGGACTTTCTGCCCACTCAGAATTCGTAATTGCAGACCTGCAATTGTCGTGGTTCAAGCAAGCAGGAAGGGGAAAACTAAATTTCTCAGTTTAATGGCTTGTCAAGTGCAATTTAAGCAAATGTGAGTTTTGGGGGAATAGCGGTTCACAGTTTCTCATTCGTGAGTTTGTTTTTAGAATGAGGAATTTTTTTTGTTTTGTTTGGCAAATGCCATTCAATGTTTTATTAAAATTTGAAATGTAAATTTTATAAAGTGTAAATCATGATCATTGTAAACATAAGATGCAGTCGGTGCATACGGCAAGAAATCTGCCCATTATCTGTGGTATTGTGGGACAGATGGCCAAGTAAATGGGAATGAATATGTATGAGGTGGATCCCTGGCACTTTGTACTGCCTAGGACCTCGTATCACTGTGAACCAAATCTGCATGTAACCCTTCATACACAATCCAGAAGTGAGTAGTCAACTTTTCTCTTTAGTAGTTCACTACTTTGGCATACTTTGCTTGAGCACAAGATGGGATTTTTTTTAGGCAGTCAATTTGCACTTGATTTTGTTTAATACAGGTTTTACAAGTGTAGCATTGTTTAGAGCTGAAGAACATAATTCTGTTTGTTTTGTTTACTACCCAGTAATGTTTGTATAAACTTTAGATTGCCACTAATGTTCGATCCTGAGCTGAGACAAAAGATGGGTATCGGTGTCCTCCGAGATGTGGTCCTTGACTTTGGACTGCTGAATTCATTTATTGAGTAGTAAGGTTATTGCTTTTCGTCTGCCAGTATGTTGGCCATCATCAGGGCAAGGTTCAACTAGGAGAATCTGTCATAAAGGCAAACACAGGTGGTTCATATTTTCTGGTTGGGACTGCATTCCATCTGCAAACTTAGCTCAAAAGGAAAAGAGAGATGCAAAATGGAATGCCCAGTATAATGGGCTAACTGCACTGGTCATTCCTCACTTCCACAGGTTTTTTTCCAAGCTTCCCTGCCGTCCTGTCCTTAAACAGCAGGTGGTGGTTTCCCAGTCTGTCGGGAAACCATACCCTCTATTGTGCTCACTGACCACCTACACAGATCCTCCACCCCCCCAAGAGAGGCGAGCTAGCCATGCTCCTTCACTCCTCTGCGTGACTCCGCCAGTAGTTGGGGGTGCTGTTCAAACCAAAGTTGCCTGGGTCACATTCAGCGCTCCATCTCTGTGTGCCACAAAGCCAGTTTTTTCTTCTTGCAGTGTTTCTCCCACTAGTAAACAGCAGTATGAAGATTTTTTTTGTCCCTGTCTGGTCACAGTGAAGCCCTTAGTTTGCCCTTTTAACCAGTTTGTTCCCTACTTGCTGACAGTAGTCTAATTTTCAGCTGAGACAAGTTTGGTTAAGGTGAGCAGCCATCTTTGGGTGGTTCATACTTTTTTGTTATGCCCTACTCTCAGTTCTGCCACCATGCCCATTGCGCAGTAATAGTTATGCTGGTTAGTCCCTGGACAATCGTGCAGTGCATGATCCAGGTGCTGTGGCATGGTTAGAGCCCTTTGTCTCTGCTGTGGGCTGTAGCCTTTGCCTGATAACTCTTCCTTTCAAGTGAGCCATCAACATTGCCAGTCCTTTCTACCTCCCCCTCTCAGCTGATTCCTCAGGGACTGTATTAGCATTTTAGAAGTTTTATATTTGCAAACCTGTTAAACTGCTATTGCCTGTGTTGGTAATTTTATCTATGCCTTTCCTGAATGACACTGATCAGCTTGTTTTATTTTTTGTATTTTGTTAATATCACATTATTAGAATAGTCAGGAAGAGATTATATTTATTCCTAATTTTTATTTTTCAGTTGGCCGTTGAGCCTGACTCACCTTGCACCTTCCTGTCAGCAGGAGAAGATGCCGTTGTTTTTTCAATTGATCTTCGTCAGGAGCGACCCGCTACGTAAGTATCAACCAGGAGTAGTATTGAAGTGTTAAGCTCATTTTTGTAGGCAAACGATGTCAAGTGTTTTTACAAAAAAATTATTCTAATGAAATCTAAGTCTGAATGTCATAATAAAGCCGATGTCACTATGACTGAAGTAGTTTGCAGGGCTTTGCTGATTGTTGATACTTATTAGAGCTGTACTTTATTAAAAAAAAACTTTACTTAAAAAAATGTATGGGTGCTGCTTAGGGCTTGCTGAGAGTTGTACAGGCAGTTTAAAATTAAGGACATCAGTCCAAGCTTAGTAGGACAGATATCTTTTATGGAACTTTTAACATTACCATCTTGATGGGTGGCAAACCCAAGTAGAAATTAGATTATGCAGCTAATTCTGAGTTTGTGTAAATATCATTAAATGTCATATAGTCCCAGTGCTTCCAATTTTGATTGTGTCCAGAATAGATTACAATAGCAGGTATGGTATTATCAGCACAGCTGCTAGCATACGTAGAAGATATTTTTCTGTGTAATATTTTTGTAGTTATCTTACCTTACAGTGCAGCTTTCATCTGTAGTGGTTATGTTCTGGTTTGTTTGGTTTTATGCACTTGTAAAATTTGGCGTGTGTATCTTTAAATACCATTAAGCTAGTTGCAGGAAGTTACACCTCACTCTGTAGAATGCAGTCAGAGTAAAGATCTCATTATGGCTAGCCACATCAGCAGTGTGTCTGCTGTATTTACCCACCATCTGGACCCATTATGGTGTCAGAAGTTAAGATATTTATAGGACTGGGTAAATGTTTCTACAGAAATAAGACTCGTTTACTTTCAGGAGTTTGTGTTTGGAAGTTCAGGGTTATAATTTTAGTGTAAAAACAAAGACTTCTCTGCATCCACCAGGAGTCTGTTCATTTCAAGGCAGCTTTGTAGAAAATCAGAAGCTTTGAACCCAGAAATTTGATTTGCTCTTCACAGTGAGTAGAGTAGCTGAAAAACATGAAATACTAATTGCTGCATTTCTGCAAGTAGGTAGGGAAAACTTTGAAAGTATTTAGCTTTTGCATGTCTTGAAGATAAGATAAAGTAGCAGCTGTTGGAGAGAATTTGGAGATGTTCATCGTGTTACACTGCTGCAGGCATTACACTTGGGTTATCCTGCCGTCAGGCGGTTCCCCAGTCGGCCCAATTTCCAAAGTCTTGGTCCGGCGTTGGTTGCTGTCGACTCCTCCCTGACGTCACTGTGACAGGGGTATATAAGATGCAGCCGATGCCATTTTCTTCAGTCTTTCTTGCCGCACGGTGCCTGAAGCAAAAGCAGTTCGCAAGTGCCGGTCGGCCGACTCCTGAGATTTTCATTCCGAATCCAGAACCGAAATCTTCTACAAAGCTAAGTACCCCATTGGGGAAACTTTTTCTTGCCTCAGACCGATGTCAGTAAAAGTTAATAACTGTATTTCTTGTGGGAAGCAAATACCTCATAAGGATTTCCAGTACTATTGTATTCCATGCATAGGCCCAGACCACGATGTCACTGGTTGTCGGTTTTGTGCTAGGTTTAACAAGCGCACTATTAAACGTCTGTTTGATTTTGCCCGACATTATTTTGGCAGAAGATTCAATTACACCATGCCGTCGGAACTTCCAACGACTGGAATACATAAAAAGTGCAAAGACAAGGACAGGCATCAGAGGCCCAAAACTGACGAGGCCTCTTCTAGGCCGGTCGCCAGTTCGGTTATCAGCGAGGCGCCTACGCAGCCCCTGACGACCGCTTCCACAGACCATCTCCGACTCCTACGTGGATCTGGTTGGGCCTTCGGACGTTCTAGGTTTTCAGCCCATCGAAACTAACCCTTCAGAGGGAAGCGAAGTAGCTGAGCAATCCACAACTTCAGAGGGTGTTTTCAGACCTACCCAGTTAACCATTAAACCCTCTGCTAAGTCTAAGGCCCCATATTCTTTACCCCCTTATGAGGACTCTGATGCTGAGGAATCAATTCCATCAGCCTCTCAGCCTGAGGACTACTCCTTTGGGGAGACCTTACATACCATGAGGGAGCATTTCCATTGGGAAGGCCAGGATTACTCAGAATCCAAGAAAAGGCTCAGAGACTTCCTTTTACTGCCTCAACACAGACCCCTTGCTATTCCGCCAGTGTTAGATATTGTGGATGATGTGTACACTGAATCCAGCTTAAACCCTGACTCCTTACCTCCAGCCCCAGTTAAACCAGATAGATATTACAGAGTCCCTGAATCTCACAAATTTCTGTATAAAAGCCCTGTTGCTGACCCTGAAACTATTTCTCAGGGACTCAAAGGGATTAAGGCTTCATCAGCAAAAAAAAACAGTTCCCTCTGACAGAGATTAGACAGATGGGGAAAGAAAGTATATACGTCTGCAACTTTGGCAACGAGAGCCTTAAATTGCCAGTTTCACATGCTGAAATATCAGCAATTTCTGATGTCTCAGTTGAAACAAAAGATGCTTCCAGATTCAGATCCTTCTAGTTTTAAAGAAATGCAGGATTTATTGCATGCAGCTGAAAAAGTGGGAAAACATACTTTGCAATGTGGATTTGATTCCTTAGAGGCCTCCTGTAGAGCAGCAGTTACAGGCTCTGTCATTAGAAGGCATGCTTGGTTAAAAGAACGTACTTTACCAGATCATGTTAAGGCAAAATTATTGGATGCACCTTTGCAGCGGGATGTGCTGTTTGGAGTTAAGGCAGAGGAGGTATTAAAGAAGATGGAGGGTAAGGCAAAGGCAGAGGAGGTATTAAAGAAGATGGAGGATAAGGCAAAACCTATGCAACTTTGTTTTGGAAAAATTAACTTTACCTCCCTTTGAGCCAGCTAACACAGCAGAATTAAAATACATCTCTTGGAAAACTGCTCTGCTCCTGGCAATAACATCAGCACGAAGAGTTTCAGAATTACAGGCACTAATGGCAGTGGAACCTTTCCTCATTTTCCACCAGGACAGGGTGTCTTTAAGAACTAACCCTGCGTTTATGCCAAAGGTGGTATCAAGTGTGGCTCTAAACCAAACTATTCACTTTCCAACTTTTTATCCAAAACCACAGAACAAACGGGAGAGACTACTACATTCTTTGGACATTCACAGGCAGTTACGCTTCTACTTGGACAAAACCAAAGCTTTCAGAAAAACTGAGCAATTATTGGTAGCATATGCTGCAGGAGCACAGGGAAAAGCCATTTCAAAACAAGACTTTCTCAAAATGGATAGGACATTGTATACATTTCTGCTATATTCACCATGGGAAACCTGTACCTAGCAGCATTAGATCTCACTCCACCAGGGCAACAGCCACTTCAACTGCCTACCTCAGAGGAGTACCTACCAAGGAGATTTTGGAAGCCGCAACATGGAGTTCTGTGCATACCTTCACCAAGCATTACCATTTGCCTTTGTACTCCAAATCCAGAGCTGGCTTCGCCACTGCTGTGCTGCAGGGCCTTATAGCTACCCCTAATGCCTTATAGAACCAGCCTCCCTACCTCAGCTTTGGGATTCCACCCAAGTGTAATGACTGCAGCAGTGTAACACGATGAACATAGTACAGTTTTGTACCTACCGTAAATGTAGATGTTCGAGTGTAAACACTGCTGCAGTCCAGTTACCCTCCCTCCTTCTCCTCTTACTTGCTGGTATGTACCTATGTCTTCTACCCTTTACTACGTATGGGGAGTATTTGCTGGTAACTGAAAGTTGTTTGCTTTTCTTATGTATGTTTTATTAGCAATTTGAATTGCCTACCTATTTGGGGGCACCTGACATCTGGGGCAAGAAAAACTGAAGAAAATGGCTGCTGCATCTTATATACCCTGTCGCACTGGCGTCAGGAGGAGGCGACAGCAACCGGCCGGACCAAGACTTTGGAACTCAGGCTGACTGGGGAACTGCCTGACGGCAGGATAACCCAAGTGTAATGACGGCAGCAGTGTTTACACTCTAACATCTACAGTTATGGTAGGTACAAAACTGTACTTTATTGAGAGCCCAAGTAGAATTTGCCATTTAGCACAGGGTCCTACAAAAAATGTAGAAACTTGCGTTACTGAGTGAAAGAGTAGAGCCAAATACTGGGTATGAGGTAAGGGAGTTGCTTGATTCATTACTAAGTAATATAATGAGTTGTATTGAAGCAATAGAACTAAAGGCAAGCTTGTTAAAATAGCCAACCTTGACCACATCAGAAGCTGTGAATGTGTGTAGAGTGAACGAACATAAAAGTTCACTGTTAGAGTAGCTCAGAAGGATGCTTGTGAGATAAAATGCAAGTTAAAAAATGAGAAATGAAGTACTAATACACTCCAAAATAATGAATATGAAAAAGAGAAGGGTGTGGCAGTGTATTTTAGTAACAGTGGAGACCAAAGAGGTAAGCATGCACTTAAAATTAAAGTTGTGTTCTAGGTGTAGCTCTAAACATGAGGAGTGTTTTTTCTGGTTTTCATCAATTCTGCAGAATCTGCTAGTAACAGGAAATTTTGCCAAGATGTGTAAAAACCAAAATGTGTTTGCTCAAAAGAATTTGTACGTTTAAGAACAGAAGCATGAAAGTTGTTTGTTGAAATTGCAAGTTGATAGTGAAGTCTGAAACTGCTTGAGAAACATCAAGACACAAGACCTTAGGGCAGATGAATAAGCATAATGTTGAATTTAAATTTGATGGTGGTACGGAGTAATATTTTGCCTGAAGATGCTTTTTAAAAGCGTTTGTGCTGGAAAATGAGAGCTGTGTGCACTTCGAAATACTTCGGCCATTTTGTGGCATCATTGGCTCAGAAACTGCTGACTTGGTTACAAAAAATACATAGTATAAGTTCATTGTTTCATATCATGCCAAATAAACTTGTTTCTCCTATTGGTTTGGGTCCTTGAGTTTGTGAGAAAATAGTAATAAAACACGCACACATCGTAAAAGCTGTGTGCATGTGTTGCGTTTAGACACAGTAAATAGTTGCACAGTTTGTCAGTGTGATAGCACTGACATCGTGCATGAATGTGCTTATTGATATGGTAGCTTAAAAGGTCTTGTTTGGAAAATGATACATGAAACTAAAATCTGATACAATACCTGATACAGTGCTAGTGATGCATACTTCCAGGAAAATAGAACAAGAATTGAAGCAAATGGGAGCCTTTGTCTTTAAGAATCAGTCTGCGTCAACAGAATGGCCGAGTACTGTGGCTGTCTTTGTAAAGCAAGTTAATACCCATAATTGTACTGATCCATTGGAGGCGGAGCAGATTGAATTGAATGCAGGTGAACATTGCCCATTGCTTACAGATGAAGGCTGGCTCTCAAGAATGCGGACTTCTCAGATGCAGACCAGGTTTTCTTGGAGATAAAGCTAGATGGACAAAGGGCTAGTCTCGCACCAGAGGGATTAAGAGAGCAAGTGTTTTAATTAATGGATGATGTTCATTGTGTTTCACTGTTGCAGTCATTACACTTGGGTTATCCTGCTGGCAGGCTACCCGCAGTCGGCCTGAATTCCAGCGTCCTGGTCCGGCGTCTGTTGCTGTCGCCTCTTCCCTGACTTCAGTGCGCCAGGGGTATATAAGATGCAGCCGACGCCATTTTCTTCAGTCTTTCTTGCCGTGCGGTGCCCGAAGCAAAAGCAGTTCGCAAGTGCCGGTTGGCCGACTCCTGAGATTTTCGAAATTGAATTTCAGATCCGAAGTCTTCAATAAAGCTAAGTACCCCGTTGGGGAAACTTTCTTGCTCCAGACCAACGTCAGTAAAAGTTAACAATTGTATTTCTTGTGGGAAGCAAATACCTCATAAGGATTTTCATTCTTACTGTATTTCTTGCCTAGGCCCTGACCATGACGTTGCTAGTTGTCGGTTTTGTGCTTGATTCAACCAACTCACTATTAAGCGTCTGTTCAAGTTTGCTTTATATTACTTTAGCCGAAGGTTTAACTATATAATGCCATCGGAAAAACAGATGACCAGAGTCCATATAAAACGCAAGGACAAAGAAAGACCGGCATCTGAGGTCCAAAACAGATGAAGCCTCTTCTAGGCCACTCGCCGGTTTTCAGTGAGGCGCTTTCACAGCCCCTGACACTCGCTACCTCAGAGCCACAGGCCGCCTTCGACTTCCATGTGGAGACAGCTAGGCCTCTGGAAACTCAAGGTATTGGACCTACGGAAACTATTCCCTCAGATGGATCCGGAGCCGCTGAGCAGGCATCTGCTTCTGAGGGTGTTTTCAGACCTACACAGCTTACTATCAAGACCATTTCAGCAGCCAAGGCAAAGTCTAAAACACCTTTAAAGACAAAGAAACAAGTACAGCATTCTCCTGGACAGTCATCCATGCCATCGAAACAGATGCTCAAAATGGCCGAGGACCTAATTACTTTGATAGGGGTTCCCATCCCCCTCCTGATAAAAGGCCTAGGCAAGACACTGACTATGACTCCTTTGACCAGGTTTCTGTTTCTTCTGATTTCTCTTCAGAACAGGGATATTCTCTTCCTCCCTATGAGGACTCTGATGCTGAAGAATCTATCACTTCAGCCTCTCCTCCTGAGGACTACTCTTTTGGGGAAACCCTGCACACCATGAGGGAACATTTCCATTGGGAGAGCCAGGATTATTCAGAATCCAAGAAAAGGCTCAGAGACTTTTTTTTTATTGCCTCAGCACAGGCCTCTTTCTATCCCCCCTGTACTAGATGTTGTTGATGTATTTTCTGAATCCAGTTTGACTCCTGATTCTTTACCCCCTGCTACAGTTAAGCCAGATAGGTACTACAGGGTTCCAGATTCTCATGAATTTATTTATAAAAACCCTGCTGCTGATCCAGAAACTATTTCTCAGGGTCCCAAAGGGGTCAAGGCTTCCACTGCAAAAAAACATGTTCCCTCTGATAGGGATTCTAGATCCCTGGACAGATGAGGGAAAAAAGTTTACTCCTCTGCTACTTTAGCTGTAAGGGCTTTAAACTGCCAGTTTCACATGCTTAAATATCAACAATACCTAATTTCTTTGCTAAAACAGAAAATGCTTACAAGCTCTGAGTGTCCTGTGAACAAGGAAATGCAGGATTTGTTGCATGCAACTGAACAAGTGGAAAAGCATATTTTGTAATGTGGTTTTGATTCATTAGAGGCTTCTTGCAGAGCCGCAGTTACAGGTTCTGTCATTTGAAGGCATGCTTGGTTAAAAGAACAGAGTTTTACCTGATCATGTTAAAGCAAAATTATTGAATGCCCCATTACAGTATGATACTTTGTTTGGTGCTAAGGCAGAAGAGGTGTTAAAGAAAATGGAGGATAAAGCAAAATCAATGCAGACAGTAAAGGATTTCTTACAGTTTCAGCCACCTAGATTTAGCAGGAACTGACCTTCTAAAAATTGGTCCTTTCCAGTGTCAGACAGGCCACAAAGAGGTAGATACAGACGCCCAAGAGGCAGATCTCAGCCCCAAGGCTCATACAGACTTAAACAATGGGGTGCTTCAGCCCCCAAAGGTGGAGAAGACAAATCAAAGCCTTATAGGAAACCGTCCCAATGACTTTACAAATGCCAAGCACTTACCTTTTGGCGGCACCCTTGGGGGGAAAACTAGCACTTTTCTCACAAAATTGGCACATGATCACCCAGGACAAATGGGTACTGAATATTGTTTCTCAGGGTTTACAGGTTCCACTTTCACACCCTACCAAGGTCAAAAGGTATGCCAGACCTGCTACACAATCAATGGGCAGAGGCACAAAAACAAACTTCTGCTCTCATGGACATGATGGCTATTCAAAAAGTACCACAGCAAGAGCAGGGGCAAGGATTTTACTCAAGATTTTTCTTGGTGCCCAGAAAGGACAAAGCCTGGAGACCAATACTGGACCTATCTATTCTAAATAACTTCCTGGACGTTCCAAAATTCAAAATGTTGACAGTGCAGCAACTTCTACCCATGCTGGGCAAGAAGGCTTGGCTAGTTACTTTGGACCTGAAAGAGGCATACTTGCATGTCCCAATCAGACAGTATTGCAGAAGATACCTCAGATTCATAGCTGGCTCAATGCATTACCAATTCTCTGCACTGCCCTTTGGCTTATGTACTGCACCCAGGGACTTCACAAAATGCCTGGCACCAGTAATTGCATTTTGCAGACAAAAAGGAATTCGTATATATCCCTACTTGGACGACTGCCTTATTCAGGCAGAGAGCAAGGACATTCTGCTAAAGCATCTGGCATTTGTAAAAAGATTACTAATTTGCCTAGGGTACACAGTAAATGAAAAGAAATCAAAACTAGTGCCCTCTCAAGAGATAATATTCCTGGGTGCAAGCTTAAATACAACTGCCCAGATGGCTTATCTCATGCCAGACAAGCAAAGACAACTGACTCATTACTTTCAAATGATGGCAACAAAGACCCAGCTACCTGCAAGAAAAATTCTGCAGGCTTTGGGCTTCATGGCATCCTGCTAATTCCGTATGCAAGACTGCATATGAGGAAGCTACAGTGGTATCTAAAAAGTGTTTGGACTCAACATTGCCACAGCCTGGAAACAGTAATAACTTTCATTCCCTGCCTGCAACAAGAGTTTCGATGGTGGGCACTGGCCTGTCACCTCAACAAGGGACAGCCTTTGACTTTACCCACAGCCAGGCAGACACTAACAACAGATGCATCGGATTATGCCTGGGGGGCACACATGGCAGAAAAATGTATTCAGGGCATGTCACCCATGGACCAAATGCATCTTCATATCAATCAAAAAAAGATGCTAGCTGTACAGAATGCCCTGACAGCCTTCAAGAATCTACTACATCCAGGACAACTATTGCTAAAGACGGACAGTACTACAGTTATGTGGTACATAAACAAGCAAGGGGGAATACATTCCTACCCCCTCTGCAGGCAAATCATGACTTTGTGGAACACAGCACTGACCTATCAAGTACATCTGCAGGCACAATTCCTGCCAGGAAAGAAAAATACTCCGGCAGACGAACTAAGCAGAAAACCCTCATGGACCCTCACAAGTGGAAACTAGATCCACAAGTCTTCAGCATGATAACAAGGAAATGGGGATGCCCAGACATAGATCTATTTGCATCTTTTCACAACTGCCAACTACAGAGATTCTGCACAAGGACTTATCACTCACAAGCTTGGAAAGTGGATGCTCTGTCATTCAGCTGGAAAACCCTAACAGTTTATGCCTTTCCACCACTGCCTCTCCTCCCCAAGGTACTCCTAAAAGTCAGACAAGAGAAGCCAAAAATTATTCTGATTGCCCCAGACTGGCCACCCCAGCACTGGTACCCAATCCTAAAGAGCTAGTCTCTAGGCCCAGCCTGGACTTTACCTCAAATTCCTCATCTTCTGACTCAGCAAAACAATCATTTCCTTCACAGCCAACTCAGAACCTTAAATCTGGCTGCATGGCAAATAATATAGCCAGGACACACCTCTCTCTAAAGCTGTTATGGATGTCATTTTGGAAGCCAGGAGGCCCAGCACCAGGAAATCTTATGCAGAAAAATGGAAGAGATTCTGTGCTTGGAACCAGACACAAGGACTTGAACCACTTGTTCCAAATATTCCTCAGATTTTACAATACCTAACTGAGATGCTTTACAAAGGCCTATCCTTCTCATCAGTAAAGATCCATGCCTCTGCCATTTCAGCTCATTACAATATGGAACCTCCTATTTTTTCGCATCCACTGCTAAGACAGTACCTCAGAGGGGCAAAAAACATAAGACCTCCAAGGAGAGCACCGATACCTACATGGGACCTCAACTTTGTCTTGGAAAATCTCACACTGCCTCCTTTTGAGCCAGCCAATACAGCTGAGATAAAATTCTTATCGTGGAAAACTGCTCTGCTCCTAGCAATAACTTCAGCAAGAAGAGTCTCAGAGTTACAGGCATTCATGGCAGTGGAACCTTTTATCATTTTTCATCCGGACAGGGTTAAGGACAAACCCAACATTTATGCCAAAGGTAGTATCCAGTGTGGCTCTTAATCAAACCATTTTCCAACATTTTATCCAAATCCCCAGAATAAAGGGGAGAGACTTCTGCACTCTTTGGGCATACACAGGCAGCTACGCTTCTACTTGGACAAAACAAAAGCTTTCAGAAAAACTGAGCAACTGTTTGTAGCATATGCTGCAGGAACACGAGGAAAGGCCATTTCAAAGCAGACTATTTCAAAATGGATAGGACACTGCATTTGTTTCTGCTATGCACAGCATGGCAAATCAGTGCTTAAGAATATTAGGCCACATTCTACCAGGGCAGCAGCCCCTTCAGCAGGCTTTCTCAGAGGAGTACCAACCAAGGAAATTTTGGAAGCTGCAACTTGGAGTTCAGTGCACACTTTTACCAAGCATTATCTCTTACCCCTCTTCTCTAAATCCAGAGCAGGCTTTGCCACTGCAGTTCTGCAGGGCCTCATAGCCACACCTAATCCTATTTAGACCCAGCCGCCCTACCTCCGCTTTGGGATTCAACCCAAGTGTAATGACTGCAACAGTGAAACGCGATGAACATAGTACAGTTGTGTACCTACCATAAATGTAGATGTTCGAGTGTATTCACTGTTGCAGTCCCGGTTACCCACCATCCCCCTTTCTGTGCTGGGACTTATCTATACTTCTCTATCCTATACAACCTATGTGGTGCATTTGCTTGTAGATGAAGGTATTGTTTATTTTAGTGTATATTTTTATAAGCAATATGTATTGCCTACTTTCTTGGGGGCACCTGACATCTGGGGCAAGTAAGACTGAAGAAAATGGCGTCGGCTGAGTCTTGTATACCCCTGGTGCACTGACGTCAGGGAAGAGGCGACAGCAACTGACGCCGGACCAGGACTTTGGAATTCAGGCCAACTGCGGGTAGCCTGCCAGCAGGATACCCCAAGTGTAATGACTGCAACAGTGAATACACTCGAACATCTACATTTATGGTAGGTACACAACTGTACTTTCTGAAGGTGTCAGTGTAATAGAGAAGAAAAAGTTAAAAGCAAAATTAGTGTGACTGTTCTTTATGCAAGTCTTCCCAGTCTGTGTTTAGTTATATTGCATGAGTAATTGATGGATTTGGAAGGGGTTGTAAACTTAACTGATGGTCTGATAATTTAGAGTTGGGCAGATGATTAATACAACAAGAAATAAAGCTGTTGAATAGACAGGTGTACACAAGTCTCAAGCTAAATAAGAGCACGAGTCAACTAATTATGACCGGTATGAAAAAAGCAAGGGGCCTACTCCGATGTTGGAGGGACTGAAGGTGGGGCTGATGCAGAAAAGAAAAGTTATTTAAATGGCAATGCCAGAGGTGTGTTTAAACGATACAGTAGCTTGCAAAATGTTATTCCTAATGTGCCTGAGGTAAGTGCAGTCTAAGAATCTGTTAAGAATAAGTTGTAGCTGGAGAATGGAGCTGTGAAACAAGAAGGGAGTTTTGAAAAGCTCAGGAGGTGAGTAACCACTTCATTAATATTAATTTACTGATCTGATTATGCTTTTACAGTTGCAAGGGAGTGAAGTTCAGAATGTTGAAGGAACTTGGATTCTGCTAGAAAATAGACTGTTGTGGGTCAAGAGCATTTACAGACAAAAGAGAAATATTTAGAAGAAGATTTTTTGTCTGTAGTGTATGAATTTGAAATTCCATCTGATTGTTGCAGGAAAATTTGTGTAGAATCTAATCAACAGATACTTGCAAAATGCATTCAGGAAATCTTGCAAAAGGCACCTGTAAGATCAGAGAAATCACTACTCTACTCTAGATGTGTGATTTGAAAGTGAAATGAATTGCGTATGGGTCAAGGATCAAATGGGTAGAGTAAAGCATGACTTGTATGGCTCAAGGAACAAATGGCTAGACTAAAGCATAACTCGTACAGCTTGAGAAACGGGTAGAGTAAAAAGCCTAACTCGTATGGCTCGAGAAACAAATGAGTAGAGTAAAGCACGACTTGTATGGCTCGAGGAACAAACGGGTAAAGTAAAGAACAACTCATACAGCTCAAGAAAATGAGTAGAGTAAAGCGTGACTCGTACGGCTTGAGGAACAAATGGCTAGACTAAAGCATAACTTGTACAGCTTGAGAAAGGGGTAGAGTAAAAAGCCTAACACGTACGGCTCGAGAAACAAATGAGTAGAGTAAAGCACAACTCGTACGGCTCGAGAAAATGAGTAGAGTAAAGCACGACTCATACGGCTTGAGGAGCAAAATTGGTAGAGTAAAGCATGACTCCTATGGCTCAAGGAACAAACTGGTAGAGTAAAACATAACTCGTACGGCTCGAGAAACAAACGGGTAAAGTAAACATGACTTGTATAGCTTGAGGAACAAACTGGTAGAGTAAGGCATGACTCGCATGGCTCGAGGAACAAAACTGATAGAGTAAAGCATGTTTACAAGAGATGCATGAAGACTTGCAAGAACTACTAGATAATCTGCTGCAAGAAGATCCACTGTCTTCAACCGGTAGGAATGAGACCACAGACTTTGTCCTCTCAGCATCTAATGCTTTTCCAGGATGCTTATCCCTTCCCTTTTCTTATAATGCACATCTGGCTAACTTCTCCTGATCTGTCTTGCTGCTTTACCGCAAAGATCATGGCAGGGCTACTTCATTTTACAGTGTTGTGTAAAACATCTTCTAGTTTTGGCACTCTTCAAGTCACAAACATTTCTTTTTTTTCAGCTTTCAAAAAAAGGACAGTCATTTTTTCCCCTGTCATTTGCCTTGGTCTTCTGTGTTCTTTTTTCCTGCATCTTTTCATTTGTTAATTTCAGTTAACATTGGTTGTTTTTGTAGTAGAAGTTATTTTAATCTTTGCTAATTACAACCAAAAAAAATGCAGCTAATCATTTAGCACTGTTTCTGTTTGTATTTCCTGTACTTTTTGAAAAGTTTTCATGTGTTCAACTGTTGCTTCATATGTAGCAGTTTCTGTTGCTTTGTTTCTATCTTTATATTGGGGTAGTAGGGGATTTGAAAAGTGCATTGAGTATCGGCAGTGAAATCCCTCCACCTCCCACAATTCAGCATTCTTTGTGATGTTCTAATGTGTTTCACTGTTGCAGTCATTGCATTTGGGTCATCTGCTTGCAGGTAACCCTCAGTCGGCCTGATTAACTAAGTCTTGGGTCTTGCATCGGTTGCTGTCCCTTCTTCCATGACGTCAGCTCATCAGGGGTATAAAACATGCAGCCGACGCCATTACATCAGTCTTTCTTGCCATGCATTGCCTAAAGCAGAAGCAGTTCGCAAGTGCCAGTCGGCAGACTCCTGAAATTTTCGTTTTCAAGTTTCAGAACTGAAGTCTTCAACTAAAGCTAAGTACCCCATTGGGGAAACAACTTCTTTCTCCTTACCGATGTCAGTAAAAGTTAATTGCATTACTTGTGGAAAGCAAATACCTCATAAAGATTTTCATTCGTACTGTATTCCTTGCCTAGGCCCTGACACGACGTAACTTGCTGTCGGTTTTGTGCGTTATTTAATCAGCGCGCTATCTGTCGTCGGTACATTTTTGCCTCTTAGTATTTTGGTTCTCTGTTTAATTATCCAGAAATGTCAGTCAGCCATCCGACTACCGGGATTCCGAAAAAACGCAAAGATAAAGACAGGCTGCCGAGCTCCAAAACTGCCGACAACGCTTCTCTTAAGCCAGTCGCCATTTCATCGGTACTCGGTGAGACACTTTTGCAGCCCCTGATACCTGCTACTTCTGGTTTGCAGGCCTCTACTGAGACCCATTTGGAGTCCGGTATGCTGCGAGATGCTTCAACTAAGGAACCCTCCGATGTCTCTGCCTTGGATGGGTCCGGAGCAGCTGTGCAGGCACCGGCTTCTGAGGGTGTATTCAGGCCTACGGACTTGCATATTAAACTGACGCCGCCTTCTTTACTTAGGCCTAAATCTCGATCCATGCCTAAAAAACCGATGCCCAGGCCACATGCTCAGGCCTCTATGCCTAAAAAACAAATAAGAATGTCTGAAGATCTAATAACTCTAATCAGGGGTAGCCAACCCCCCTTCTAAGAGGCCTAGGACTGAAGTTGATTATGAATCTTCTGATTAGGATTCTGTTTTTTCTGATTCTTCTGGTGATCTGAATTTGCCCTTATTTACTTATGAAGATTCTGATGCAGAGGGCTCCATTCCCTCTGCTTCCCCTCATGAGGATTTTTCTTTTGGGGAAACCTTACATACGCTAAGGGAGCATTTCTACTGGGAAAGCCAGGATTTTTCTGAATCAAAAAAGAGGCTTAGGGATTTCCTTCTCCTACAGCATAAGACTTAGCTATTCCTCTTGTACTAGATATTGTTGATGCTTTCTCGGAATCTAGTTAGGCCCCTGATTCCCTGCCTCCTGCTCCCAGAAAACCTGACAAATACTACATGGTCCCTGTGTTCCACAAGTTCCTTTTTAAAAAATCCTATTGCAGATCCAGAGACCATTTCACAGGAGCCCAAGGGCATTAAGGCTTCTACTGCTAAAAATCCTACCCCTTCTGATAGAGGCTCCAGGATGCTGGATAGATGGGGTAAGAAGGTTTACACTTCTGCAACCTTGGCCAGTAGGGCTTTAAACTGCCAGTTTCATATGTTAAAGTATCAACAACATGTTACTGGACTGCTTAAACAGAAAATGATGTTGATTCCTGACTGTGTGGAAAATAAAGAATTACAGGATTTAATGCATTCTGCTGAATAAGTTAGGAAACGTACTTTGCAATGTGGTTTTGATTCATTAGAGGCCTCTTGCAGGGCTGCTGTTACTGGGTCTGTGCTCAGAAGGCATGATTGGCTCAAGGAGCAGTCCTTGCCTGATCATGTTAAAGCTAAATTGTTGGATACTCCTTTAAATCTGGGCCGCCTGTTTGGCAACAAGGCTGGGGAAGTTCTTAAAAAGATGGAAGATAAAGCTAAATCTATGCAAACTGTTAAAGATTTTTTACAAGTTCAGCCTCTTAGATTTAGTAGGCACTGGCCCTCTAAGAATTGGTCCTTTCCAGCCCCTTCCAGGTCTTCTCAAGCCAATCCCAGGCACAGCAAAATCCCCAGGTTTCAGTCCCAAGGGACACACAGACCTAAGCAGTGGGGGGGGGGCTCCACTTCCAAATCTGGGCATAATAAGACTCCCCCCTATGGTAAACTGTCTCCGTGACTGCCTTTAAAAATTTCCAAGCACTTATCAACTGACTTCCCCCTTGGGGGGGGAAAGATTGCTCTTCATGCAAAGAATTGGAAACTCATTACCCAGGGCAAATGGGTTTTAATGTGTCCCAGGGATACAGATTTCACTTCCACACGTTGCCAACACCAAGCGGGTGGCCGGACCTACCCCCAAATCAGTGGGCAGTGGTCCAAAAACAAGTACTTTCTCTCTTAAGCATGGGGGCTATTTAACTGTTACCAGAAGAGGAAAAGGGACAAGGTTTCTATTTGAGACTTTTCCTGTTACCAAGAAAAGACGATTCTTGGCATCCTATCCTGGACCTGTCTACTCTAAACACCTTTTTGGAGATAAAATTCAAGATGCTGACTCTTCAATTACTTTCTATGCTAGGCAATGATGCCTGGTTGGCAACACTAGATTTAAAAGAAGCATACCTGCACATCCCAATCAGGGAATCTTGCAGAAGATACTTACGCTTCAACGAGGCTGCACACACTGTCCGTACTCTGTACTGCCCTTTGGCTTATCTACTGCGCTCAGGGAATTCACAAAGTGCCTAGCTCCAGTTATTTCATTTTGCAGGCAAAGAAATATTCAAATATAGCCATACCTGGACAATTGTCTAATTCAGGCAGAAAGCCAGGACATACTTTTGAGTCATCTGGCCTTTGTACAAAGGGTTCTAACTTGTCTGAGGTACACCATAAACGAAAAGAAATCACACCTGGTACCCTGTCAACAAATTATATTCCTGGGAGCAAGCTTGAATACAACTTACCAGATGGCTTACCTCACGCCAGAGAAACAAATTCATTTGACAAACTACTTCAAACAAGTGGCCACAAAAGCCCTGCTATCTGCAAGACAAATACTGCAAGCCTTGGGGTTCATGGCCTCCTGCATTCTTCTAATTCCATATGCAAGACTGCATATGAGGAAACTACAGTGGTATCTAAAAAGCCTTATGGTGTCAACATTCTCAAAACCTGGAAACAGTGATTCTTATCATACCTTGCCTACGCCTAGAGTTCCTTTGGTGGGCAGAGGCCTTGCTACCACAACAAGGGACTACCGTTCACACCACCTCCTGCCACCCAAACCTTAACAACAGATGCATCAGACTATGCATGGAGGGCTCACCTGGCTGATAAGTGCATTCAGGGCAAATGGAACCCAAGTCAAATTTACCCGCTTAGCAATTAAAAAGAAATGTTAGCTGTACAGAATGCTCTGACAGCCTTCAAGGACCACATTCTTCCAGAACAACTAATGGTAAAGACTGACAACACCACTGTTATGTGGTATATAAACAAGCAGGGGGGTACACATTCTTACCCCCTCTGCAGACTAGCCATGGCATTGTGGAACACAGCCTTGAGCTACCAAGTGCACCTACAAGCTCAATTCCTGCCAGGAGAATTAAATACACTGGCAGACAGACTAAGCAGAAACCTCATGGACCCACATGAGTGGAAACTGGAACCAAGGATTTTCAACATGTTGACAAGCAAATGGGGGAGCCCAGATATAGAACTGTTTGCCTCTCCCCAGAACTACCAGTTGGACAAATTTTGCGCAAGGACTCCCCACAAACAAGCCTGGAAAGTGCATCCTCTGTCCTTCAGCTGGAAAACCTATCAGTCTATGCCTTTCCCACCTCTGCCTCTGCTCTCCAAAGTACTACTAAAAATCAAACAGGACAAACCAAGGTTTATTTTGATTGCTTCAGACTGGCCGCGCCAACACTGGTACCCCCTCCTGCGCAGTGTGTCATGGTTATCTCCATGGCACCTGCATCAGACTCCTTCCCTGCTGTCTCAGCAGGAGAACCAGATTCTGCACCCTCCGCTTCTAACACGGAACCTTGCAGCCTGGCTAATTACTTAATCTCTCCTTTACCATACCTCAGCAAACCTGTGATGGATATCATTTCTAGTACTAGAAAATCTCATGCTTAAAAATGGAAAAGATTCTGTGCATGGAACCAAGCTCAAGGGATGAGCACAGCAGTGCTCAATTTACCTCAGATTTCTCAATACTTAACTGAGATGCTTCACAAGGGTCTGTCTTTTTTTTCCATTAAAATCCACGCCTCAGCCATTTCAGCTCATTATAACACAGAACAGCCCCTTTCTCTCATCCACTGCTCAAGCAGTTCCTCAGAAGGGCCAAAAATTTGACACCACCCAGAAGAGCTCCAACCCCAGCCTGGGACCTTAACTTTGTCTTGGAGAAACTCACCCTACCTCCTTTCGAGCCAGCACTACTGCAGTCTTAAAAAATTTCTTTCTTGGAAAACAGCTTTCCTTTTAGCAATCACTTCAGCTAGAAGGGAATCTGAATTACAGGACCTTATGGCAGTGGAGCCTTTCATCATCTTTCTTGCGGACAGGGTATCTCTCAGAACCAATCCATCTTTCATGCCCAGGGTGGTATCCAGTGTGGCTCTTAGTCAGTCCATTTATTTGCCAACCTTCTTTCCCAATCCACAGAATAAAGGGGAACGGATACTGCATTTCTTGGATGTGCACATACAACTTAGATCCTACCTGGACAGGACTAAACCTCAAAGGAATTATGAACAACTGCTGGTGGAATTTGCTGCAGGGAAGGCTATCTCAAAGTAAACCATTTCTAAATGGATAGGCCATTGCATTCATTTATGCTATAAGCACCATGGAAAACCTATCCCCCAGGGGATCAGACCTCACTCCACCAGGGGTGGATCTACCTCTGCAGCCTTTCTCAGAGGCATCCCTACCAGGGTCATTCTAGAAGCTGCTACCTGGAGTTCTGTACATACTTTCACCAAGCATTATCTTTTGCCAATTTTCTCAAAATCCAGAGCTAGCTTTGCCACTGCAGTCTTGCAGGGCCTTATAGCTGGCCCTGATGCTATCTAAATTTCTTTTCCCAACCATAGCTTTGGGAATCTACCCAAATGTAATGACTGCAACAGTGAAACACGAAGAACATAGTACAGTTGTGTACACTTACCATAAATGTAAATGTTTGAGTGTATTCACTGTTGCAGTCCTGGTTACCCTCCCTCCAGCTCCCTAAATTCTTTTGGCTATACCTCTACTTTCCTTTACTATGCTTAAAAGCCTTTTTTGGTGTATTTGCTTTTTTGTTGGAGGTGTATCTTTGTGCTTTTATATATAATTGCTTCCCACTAGGGGGGGCACCTGATATCTGGGGCAAGAAAAAAACTGATGTAATGGCGCCGGCTGCATGTTTTATACCCCTGACGACCTGACGTCATGGAAGAAGGGACAGCAACCGATGCAGGACCCAAGACTTTGTTAATCAGGCCGACTGAGGGCTTGCCTGCAAGCAGATAACCCAGATGTAATGACTGCAACAGTGAATACACTCTAACATCTAAATTTACGGTAAGTGTAAACAACTGTACTTTTCTTCCTCTGAGAGGAGCACTTTAGTACTAATTGTAGAATATGCAAGCCATTTGATCTTGGGATTATAAAGAAATTGAAGAAATATGTTTATCTTCAAGATTTTGAAGGCAGAGTCTCCTCATTCTAGATGGCGGTTTGATTTGACAGTAACAGTAATTCAGGCTCAACCCTATTGGTTTATAGTATGGAGTCTCAGTCTCACGACTCCTGCTGTATCTCAGAAGTTACCCCATTGGTTTGTAGTATGGAGTCTCAGTCTCACGACTCCTGTAAGCATAGAAAAATGTACGCTTCCCATGCCCATATTTGTTGGGGTTGAAGACCTAACTTGGAGTCCAGATGACCTGGTTTTGATTAGCAGCATAGGTGCCAATGTTTGGGCTGGGGAAGGATGTGAGTGAGCAGCCACTGACTTCTTACCTGCTCTGGGGGAAGGAGGTGGCGCTTTAGTGAGGACTGGAGGAGTAATTGGATGTTGTAGCCACAGAGAAAGAGGATGCTAAGCCTACGTGTGGTGCTCTGCACTATCTGGGGAAGATGTGTATATGTACATGTGCTTCACACAAAATAATGGCACATGGTAGAGGTCAAGAAAGTTGTTGGAGGATCAATAGTGCCATGAAGTTGGAAGAGAAGTCTGCTCTTGTCTCTCTATAGAGCAGCTGGGCTGAGGATCCTCAAGGTAGGAACCAAATGGGCTGTGGTGCTATTGCCCAGGCTGGATGGTGTGCGGCTCCCATTCTGAAAGACTAACAAACAGGTCATTGGTTTGATAGAAAGGGAGGTGTGGGGCCAGTCCCATTGGATGAGGGGGAATAGATACAGATTGTTAGATGTATAGAAAGTACTAGAAAACAGAAGTGATGGAGCAGGCTTCCTGAAAACTGCCCTGTGTTTACAAAAGTCAAATGGCAGAAAATTCGTTATCTAACAGTACATGCTTATGGAATGTGTAAGTTGTCTGTCATTATAGTGGAATCCTCTCTCCTCCTAGGTTAACAAGACAAGAAGGCAAATTTTCACTGTCTGGGATGAAGTCAATAAGAATAGTTGTATCCTCCAGGTTGTAATCTGCCAGATTTGTAATCTTTCCACGGTCTTCTATGTTGTAGTGGGCATTGACCTGATTACGGAAGGCCCTAAGGGGATTCCTCAGATCCTTTTTAGGGAAGAGGTAGATTCTGACCTTATCGAATGTTGACCCAAGTTGGGTCCTCTTAAGATACATAAAGCAGACCTGCATGGGAAAAAAACAAGTGTTTGTCTCCGCCAAAAGAACCTACTAGCTACTGACATAAATTCACTCAGGGCCTTTTCAATGCCTTATGTCACTTAGGCTCCTCCAGGTTTTTCATCTCCCCCTCCAAGTTCTCTCTGTCCACTCTACATGACTAGGGTAGAGGATGCGTCAGAGGAAGAGGAATATGGCTTACTCTTCTCATATGCTTTCCCCAGTGAATTATGTCTTCTCAGAAGAGGAATGTAGTGGAACAGATTCACCTATGCAAGACCTTTCCTTTGGAGAGACCCTAGCTAAGATGAGAGACAATTTTAAATGGGATAGCACCAGTGTCTGAAGTACAAAAAAGATACTATGAGCTACTACAGGTGGAGTCACCTAGACCATCTGCTATTTGACCTGTCTTGCCTGCCTGTCTTGATGCTTTCCATCCGCTTCACAAGCACCCGATTCCCAGCCACTCGCCTCCAAAAAACTAGTCTGCTTCTGCAAGTTTCTCTTCAGATGTCCACCTCCATCAGCCTTTTTCCCATTTTTTTCTACATGGGGTCAGGATATCGTGTTAACTGTCCCCAATTCTCTATTCAGTGCCACACTCCTGTCTTCAACACTTATGCCTGTCACAGATCTTGTTTCACACAATCCATCCACCATTTTGTTGGACGTCCTGCTTCCTCTCACCTTCTTCCTGTCCCAACTCTACCTCACCAGATTGTCTTCTGGTTTTCTGCAAATGTGCCCAAACCACCATATTCTGTTCTCTTTGATCTTTTCTGCAATTGGAGCTACTTTGGCTTCTGCTCTTATGTCCTCATTTCTTCATCTGTCCCACAGTGTGCATCCTATCACCTTTCTCAGGTACTTCATTTCCATCACCTCTAGGATGATGTTCTTCATGTTTCACTGTTGCAGTCATTACATTTGGGTAATCTGCTGGCAAGTTGCCCTCAGTCGGCCTGATTAACAAAGTCTTGGGTCCTGCGTCGGTTGCTGTTCCTTCTTCCATGACGTCAGGTCGTCAGGGGTATAAAACATGCAGCCGATGCCATTACATCAGTCTTTCTTGCCGCACGGTGGTTGAAGCAGAAGCAGTTTGCAAGTGCTGGTCGGCCGACACCTGAAATTTTCATTTTCGAGCTTCAGAACAGAAGTCTTCAACTAAAAGCTAAGTACCCCGTTGGGGAAACTTTTTCTTGCTCCTTACCAATGTCAGTAAAAGTTAATAATTGCATTACTTGTGGAAAGCAATACCTCATAAGGATTTTCTTTTGTACTGTATTCCTTGCCTAAGCCCTGGTCATAACGTACCTTATTGTCGGTTTTGTGCTAGATTTAATCACCGCACTATCAAAAGTCGGTATATTTTTGCTTCTAAATATTTTGGCTCTTGGTTTAATTATCCAGAAATTATGTTGGTTAGCCATCTGACTACCGGAATACCGAAAAAAAGCAAAGAAAAAGAGACGGGCCGTTTAGGTGCAAAACTGCTGACGGCGCTTCTAAGCCAGTCGCCAGTTCGCCGGTACTCAGTGAGGCGCTTTCGCAGCCCCTGATACCCGCTACTTCTGATTCGCAGGGGTCTACTGAGACCCATTTGGAGTCCTGTATGCCGTGAGATGCTTCACATATGGAACCCGCGGATGTCTGTACCTTGGATGGGTCCAGAGCCGCTGAGCAGGCACCGGCTTCTGAGGGTGTATTCAGGCCTACAGACTTGCATATTAAACCGACTCCAACTTCAATACTAAGGCCCAAATCTCGATCTATGTCTAAAAACCTGATGACCAGGCCACATATTCAGGCCCCTATGCCTAAAAAACAAATGATCAAAATGGCTGAAGATGTAATTACTCTAATCGGGGGTAGTCAACCCCCCCTCCAAGAGGCCTAGGATTGAACTTGACTATGAATCTTCTAAACAGGACTCTGTTTCTTCTGACTGTTCTAATGATCTGGATTTGTCCATACCTACTTATGAGGACTCTGATGCAGAGGAGTCCATTCCCTCTGCATCTCCGCCTGAGGATTTCTCTTTTGGGGAAACTTTACATACCTTAAGGGAGCATTTCCACTGTGAAAGTCAGGATTTCTCTGAATCCAAAAAGAGGCTTAGGGATTTCCTTTGGCCTTTGGCTATACCTACTTTACTAGACATTGTTGATGTGTTTTCAGAATCCAGTATGGCCCCTGATTCCTTGCCTCCAGCGCCTAGCAAACCAGACAGGTACTACAGGGTTCCTGAGTTCCACAAATTCCTTTTCACGAATCCTGTTGCGGACCCTGAAACCATTTCTCAGGGGCCCAAGGGCATTAAGGCTTCTACTGCTAAAAATCCTACCCCTTCTGATAGAGACTCCAGGGCGCTAGATAGATGGAGTAAAAAGATTTATACTTCTGAAACCTTAGCAATCAGGCTTTAAACTGTCAATTCCATATGCTAAAATATCAACAGCATATCATTGGACTGCTTAAAGAGAAAATGATGTTTTCTGACTGTGTGGAGAATAAAGATATACAGGATTTATTGCATTCAGCTGAACAAGTTGGCAAACATACTTCGCAATGTGGTTTTTATTCTTTAGAGGCCACTTGCAGGGCTGCTGTTACTGGGTCTTTGCTTAGAAGGCATGCTTGGCTTAAGGAGCAATCTCTGCCTGATCATGTTAAAGCAAAACTTTTGGATGCTTCTTTTCAGCAGGACCGCATGTTTGGCAATAAGGCTGAAGAAGTTCTAAACAAGATGGAAGATAAAGCTAAATCTATGCAAACTGTGAAAGATTTCTTACAAGTACAACCTCCTAAATTTAGTAGGCACTGGCCTACTAAGAACTGGTCCTTTCCAGCTCCTTCCAGAGCCACTCCAGCCAAACCCAGACATTCCAAAAGCACCAGGTTTCAGTCCCAAGGGACTTTCAGAGCTAAGCAACGGTGTGCTTCCACTTCCAAATCTGGAAACAACAAGGCACCACCCTATGGTAAACGGTCTCAATGACTTCCCTTTAAAATTACCAAGCACTTTCCTCTTAGCCGCCTCTTTTGGGGGGAAAACTGGCTCTTCATTCAAGCAACTGGCAACTTATAACCCAGGACAAATGGGTTTTAAATAGTGTCCCAGGGACACGCTGCCAACTCCAAATGGGTGGCCAGACCTGCCCCCAAATCAGTGGGCAGAGGCTCAGAAACAAGTACATCTGATATTGTTAATCCTCTTTCATTCCTTACGCATGGGTATCGGTTCCGACCTCGGAACCAAGCTGGCCATTTTCCATGCTCACGTCCGCTTCAAACTCTCGAGCTAAACTCTTATCCATAACTCCCCTCTCCCTGTTACCTCAGATTTCATTTGCCGCGTTGCCATTCGGTCGTGTTAAGCTGCTTCTCTTGAGCCAAGTACAGTTATTTGTTGTCTAATAGTCATTTATATTACCTTTCTGTCAGAAAAGTTTCTATTTCATTGTCTCTTACCCTATCACATCTAGCGACCATATTTTCTTGAGTTGTTCTCTTTTCGCTACCTTTTTACTGCGAGGTATTTCTCCCCTTACCATTGTTGGTAATTTTTCCTTCGGGTGTTCCTTTGTACCATTGCTGGTACCCTGTTCTACTAATTTTCTGTCATGGCAGATAAGAAAGGTAGTACGGGGTTTAAATGGTGTTCTGATTGTGGACACAAACTACCTAGATCTGATGCACACTCTTTGTGCGTTTATTGTTTGGGGACGTCCCACTTATCAGTTGACCCGCCCTGTGCTGTCTGTGAAAATTTTTCAAATAGAACTTTGTTGGAAAGGAAAAACAAGTTGTTGCTGAAGGGACTTCTTAAATCTCCCTTTTCAGAAGCTATTTCTGGGTCAGAGGCCTCAACCCCTCCTAGAGCCCATAAGAAAATCTTGGATGTTCCTACCAAGGCTAAATCTTTGCCTTCGTCCCCGGCTGGGGACTCCCGTCAACCAAAACCTAAAAAGGCTAAAGTTTCGGCTCCGGAGCTCACTCAGTCAGCCCCAGTGCTTTCGGTGCCGAGACCTTCGGCTCTATTAGTGTTCTTGGCTCAGTCTTCTCCTGCAGCCTTCACTATATCGGCACCAAGGGGCTTCTCGGTTCAGACTATTACCACTGTATCGGTACCGACCGATCAGTTGGCGCAGACCTTGACCACGTCGGCTCCGACATCTTACTCGGAACCGATGCCTTTATTGTTGACTCCAGTTTTGTCTGTTCCAGCCAGTACTGTATACTGACAGCCACTTCGGGCACCAATCCCTGTGTCGGTGCAGAACGTGACCTCTGCACTGATGACTTCTTCAGCGCAGACATCTGTAGTCCAGTCTCTCTCGGCACCATTGTTCTTGGTGCGGACTGGTGAGATGGGCACCGAGTTTGCCTCTTCTGTGGACAGACCTGTTTCTCCCTCAGTCTCCGTGAGGTCCATTAGAAGCCTTTCCGAACATGATGTGTTGTGTCTTGTGGATCAGGTGCTCTTGGCCCAGAAGTATCCCACCCCCCAGGAACTATCCTTCTTTGTGAGGTGATCACCCATCTCCACAGACCCGTTCTTATTCTCCTCCTTCATTGCCTTTGAAGTCCATGGATATAGTACAGTGTTCCCCTTCTGCTGTTCCCTTTATGGATCTCACTAAGGAACCGCAGTTGCCTTTGTGGCAGGAAAGTTTTGCTACGACCCAGGATGTCAGTTGTGACGCACATAGTTTGCTGCTCCACAGCCATCCGGGGACTCCAGGTTGGCAGGCTGAGGCACTTGGGGGAGGGGTGACCCCTGTCCTGGACATTCACTCCTCTTGAGCTGGACCAGCCTTCCAACTGATGGAGAAGGCTTCTGCTGCTGGTGATACTGGACTGTCTATCCCTCCACCCACCTCTGGTACACTGGTTTCACAAGTCGCACCGAGCGGACACCGGGTGCAAGGGCCTCAGGATATATTCCCACAGGAAACCCCTCTTCCGCTGTCTTTCACAGCTTCTCCCGCCGAGGAAGGCCACCGGAAAGGTTTGTGTAAGAGGAAGCACATGGACTCCACAGAAGAGTCCCTCACTGAAGGCACAAATTTTGATGAGGGGGAAGGATCCCCTCAGTCACCCTCTGAGGTATCCTTTGGTGATATCCTCAAAATCCTGAAACAGAGAGGTGACTGGCAGTCCTCTAATCCGACCTCTGAGGAATCTGTGTTCCTGCAGGCCTTTTGCGCCCGGCCCCCTACTTCCTGGGTTACTCCACCTGCCGATGAACTTGTCCGGCTTATCATGCAACGTGCTTGGAAGGCTCCTGACACCGTCAAAGCTATTCCCCGGAGGCCAGGTAAGATTTTGTCCCCTCCTGCTATGGATCCCCATTGGTCAAAAGATCTTCCTGTGGATGCTTTGGCGGTGGCGGCCGCAACAAAAAAGGATCTGGCAGAAGAAGAAAGCCAGACTATCCATCAGCCTAACAGAGTCCTGGGCCCTGGACAGGATAGGGAAGTGCACCTTTGCATCAGCGACCTTTACTATCAGGTCCCTGAATTATATGGCACACTTTACCAGGCTTCAAAGGGATCTGATTTCTGAGCTCTCTGATACCTTGGCTGGTGTCGTGTCTGATGAGGTCCGTGAAAAAGTGGCCTCTCAGCTGGCCACCATTGAGTCAGTATCTAATTCCTCTATGTGATGTCTCATGCATCAGAAGGAGCAGCTAGAGCAGCAGGTTCAGCTGCAGTCTTGAGACGACACGCCTGGATGCGCTTGTGCAATTCCATGGAACCCTTTAAGGCTTCCTTTCTTAACGCTCCCATTGAAGCCTCTTCGTTGTTTGGACCCAAAGTTGAAAGCACACTGGCCAGATGTGAACAGGACGGTAAGACCCTTTCTGCCGTAGGTGTCTGTTGTTCTTCCCCTCAACGTGCTTTCTTTTGAAACCAAAAGAGTGGGAAGATATGGTTCCAGAAATCTCAGGGTCCTTTCCGTGACACACAGGCCGAGTTCCCCCTGGAGGTAGAGGGGAAAACTCACAGGGAAGACGCTCCTTTCAGAGCAGAGGGGGGTCTGCGTAACCAGGGTTCCAGGAACTCTTTCCCTGGCCAGCCCTACTAGCACTCCTGAAGAGCGGCCCAACTCCTTTCCTCTGGAGGTGGTTGGGGCTCTCCTTGTACCCTTCTGCCTGGCTAACCATCACCACCGATTCTTGGGTACAAAGGATTATAATCAGAGGTTATCATATCCCCTTCGATCTTTGTCCTGTCCCTTCCAAAAAATCTTCCCAACATTCCACCCAGTCAAAGGGAAGAAGCAGCACTAGAGATAGAAAAGCTGCTAAGAAAGAGAGTCATCCAAATAGTCCCTCCAGACCCGATAGGATCTGGATTCTACTCAAGACTATTTTTGGTGCCAAAGAAAACCGGGGACTGGAGACCAATTTTTGGATCTCAGTATATCAAGTTTGTGAGAGTACAAAAATTCTGGATGGTCACAATGCAGTCTATCCTCCCTCTTTTGGAAAAAGACGATTGGATGTGCTCGATAGATCTTCAGGATGCGTACTACCACATAAAAGTGGACAGGCCATCAAGAAGACTTCTGTGCTTCCATGTGGGAGCCAGTCACTAGCAGATGTTCTTCGCATTTCACTGTTGCAATCATTACATTTGGGTAATCTGCTGGCAGGTTGCCCTCAGTCAGCCTGAATTCTAAAGTCGTCCTGCGTCGGTTGCTGACAAATCCTACTTTTATGCCTAAGGTGGTTTCCAGTGTGGCTCTTAACCAAACAATTCATCTGCCAACTTTTTATCCAAATCCGCAGAACAAAGGGGAGAGAAATCTGCATTCCTTGGACGTGCACAGACAACTGAGATTCTACTTGAGCAGGACAAAAGCTTTAAGAGAAACTGAGCATTTACTAGTGTCTACTGTGCTGCAGGATCAGAAGGAAAGGCCGTCTCAAAGACAGTTTCAAAGTGGGTAAGCCACTGCATCTGTTTCTGCTACTTACAGCATTGTAAACCTCTGCCCAAGGGCATTAGGTCTCATTCCACCAGAGCTGCAGCTACTTCGGCAGCCTTTCTCAGAGGAGTACCCAACCAAAGACATTCGAGAAGCTGCTACTTGGAGTCCTGTTCACACCTTTACAAAGCATTACCATTTGCCTCAATACTCTAAGTCCAGGGCAGGCTTTGCCACTGCTTTGCTGCAGGGCCTTATAGCCACACCTAATGGTGTTTAGCTCCAGCCTCCCAACCATAGCTTTGGGATTCTACCCAAATGTAATGACTGCAACAGTGAAACACGAAGAACATAGTACATTTGTGTACACTTACCATAAATGTAGATGTTAGAGTGTATTCACTGTTGCAGTCCAGGTTACCCTCCCTCCATCCCCCTGTCATTCTACAGTTTATCTTTCCTTCTCTATCTTCTACAACCTATGTGGTGTATTTGCTTGTAGATGAAGGTAAAGTTTATATTGATGCATGTGTATGTGTGTGTGTGTGTATATATATATATATATATATATATATATATATATATATATATATATATATATATAATTGGGGGCAAGAAAAACTAAAGAAAATGGCGTCTGCTGCATGTTTTATACCCCTGACGACCTGACATCATGGAAGAGGAGACAGCAACCGACACAGGACCCAAGACTTTGGAATTCAGGCTGACTGAGGGCAACCTGCCGGCAGATTACCCAAATGTAATGACTGCAACAGTGAAACACGAAGAACATCTGGTAGTGACTGGCTCCCACATGGAAGCACAGAAGTCTTCTTGATGGCCTGTCCACTTTTATGTGGTAGTACGCGTCCTGAAGATCTATCGAGCACATCCAGTAGTCTTTTTCCAAAAGCGAGAGGATAGACTGCATTGGAATTTTTGTACTCACAAACTTGTTCAATACACTGAGATCCAAAATTGGTCTCCAGTCCCCAGTTTTCTTTGGCACTAAAAATACTTTCTTTCCCAATCCACAGAACAAGGGGGAGCGGATTTTGCATTCATTGGATATACACAGACAACTTAGATTCATAGACAACTTAGATTCTACTTGGACAGGACTAAATCTCGAAGAAAATCTGAACAACTGCCGGTAGCATTTGCTGCAGGGGCAGAAGGGAAGGCTATTTCAAAGCAAACTATTTCTAAATGGATAAGCCATTGTATTCATTTCTGTTATAAGCACCATGGAAAACCTATCCCCCAGGGGATCAGATCTCATTCCAACAGGGCGGCATCTACTTCAACCGCCTTTCTTAGAGGTGTTCCTACCAGGGATATTCTAGAAGCTGTTATCTGGAGTTCAGTTCATACTTTCACCAAACATCATCACTTACCAATTTTCTCTAAATCAAGAGCTGGCTTTGCCACTGCTGTTTTGCAGAGCTTTATAGCTGGTCCTAATGCTGTATAAATCCATCCTCCCCACCATAGCTTTGGGAATCTACCAAAATGTAATGGCTGCAACAGTGAAACACGATGAACATAGTACAGTTGTGTACACTTACCATAAATGTAGATGTTAGAGTGTATTCACTGTTGCGGTCCTGGTTACCCTCTCTCAAGTCCCTTTTTTTCTCTTACTATACCTCTACTTTCTTTTACTATGCTTAAAAGCCTTTTTGGTGTGTTTGCTTTTGTTTGGAGGTATATTTTTGTGTTTTTAATTATATATATATGTTGCTCCCCATTTGGGGGCACCTGACATCTGGGGCAAGAAAAACTGATGTAATGGCATTGGCTGCATGTTTTATACCCCTGACGTCATGGAAGAAGGGACAGCAACCGACGCAGGACCTAAGACTTTGTTAATCAGGCCGACTGAGGGCAACCTGCCAGCAGATTACCCAAATGTAATGACTGCAACAGTGAATACACTCTAACATCTACATTTATGGTAAGTGTACACAACTGTACTTTGAGGATGGTATGCTCATATGTCAGTTTTATGTCCGATCGCAGCCTGTGTGTGATGTATTGCGTGCACCCTACAGTAGTAAAGTCTTTTATGTACTGGCTGATGTCTGGTCACCTACGGCAAGGAGCTCTCTCATGATGTTCTTCATGTTTCACTGTTGCAGTCATTACATTTGGGTAATCCTGCTGGCAGGTTGCCCTCAGTCGGCCTGAATTCCAAAGTCTTGGGTCCTGCGTTGGCTCTTCCCTGATGTCAGGTCGTCAGGGGTATAAAAGAAGCGGGCAACGCCATTTTCTTCAGTCTTTCTTGCCGCGCGGTTCCCGAAGCAGAAGCAGTTCGCAAGTGCTGGTTGGCCGACTCCTGAGATTTTCGTGTTCGAATTTCAGATCCGAAGTCTTCATTAAAGCTAAGTACCCCGTTGGGGAAACTTTTTTCTTGCTCCAGACCGATGTCAGAAAAATTTAATTGTATTTCTTGTGGAAAGCAAATACCTCATAAGGACTTTCATTCCTGCTGTATTCCTTGCCCTAGGCCCTGACCATAACGTTTCAGGTTGTCGGTTTTGTGCTAGATTCAACCAACGCACTATTAAGCGTCTGTATGATTTTGCATTAAACTGTTTTGGACACCGGTTTAATTATCCAGAAATGTCGTTGGATAGCCATCCGACTACTGGAGTTCACAAAAAAACGCAAAGAAAAAGATAGGCAACCAAGACCCAAAGCCAATGAAGCTTCTCCTAAGCCAGTTGCCGGTTCGCTGGTTCTCGGTGAGGTGCTTTCGCAGCCCCTGACTCCCGCTGCTTTAGAGTCGCAGGCCACTACCGACTCCCATTTGGAGTCTGCTATGCTGCTGGAAACTCAAGGTATTGGAGCCTCGGACACTGTTCCTTCAGAGATGGTTCCTGACTCTCATAAATTCCTTTTCAAAACCCCCGCTGCAGACAAACTATTTCACAGGGTCCCAAAGGGGTTAAGGCTTCTGCTGCAAAAAACCCTACCCCCTCTGACAGAGATTCTAGGGCACTGGATAGGTGGGGAAAAAAGGTTTACACATCTGCTACTTTGGCTATAAGGGCCTTAAACCGTCAGTTTCATATGCTCAAATATCAGCAACATGTCATGGCATTGCTTAAACAGAAAATGTTGTAAAACTCTGAATGTGCAGAAAACAAGGAAATGCAGGATATATTGCATGCAGCTGAACAAGTTGGAAAGCAATACTTTGCAATGTGGTTTTGATTCTCTGGAGGCCTCCTGCAGGGCCGCAGTTGCGGGTTCTGTAATTAGGAGGCATGCTTGGTTAAAGGAACAAAATCTGCCTGATCATGTCAGAGTTAAATTATTAGATGCACCTTTACAGCATGATTCTTTGGTGTTAAGGCAGAAGAGGTGTTAAAGAAAATGGAGGACAAAGCTAAATCTATGCAAACGGTCAAAGATTTTTTACAAGTACAGCTACCTAGGTTTAGTAGACACTGTCCTACAAAGAATTGGTCCTTTCCTGCCTCAGACAGACCTCAAAGGGGCAGATCCAGACGCCCTAGAGGCAGATCCCAGACGCAGTGTTCATACAGGTCAAAACAATGGGGTGCTTCTACCCCCAAAAGTGGAGAAGACTAATCACAACCTTACAGGAAACAGTCCCAATGACTTCCCCCTGCCTGCGCCAAGCACTTAACTCCTGGCAGCACCCTTGGGGGGAAAAATAGCACTTTTTTTCTCAAAATTGGCACATTATAACCCAGGACAAGTGGGTTCTAAACATAGTGTCACAAGGCTACAAGTTCCACTTCCATACCGTGCCAAAGGCAAATGGTTGGCCAAATCTGCCAAAAAATCAATGGGCAGAGGCACAAAAATAAGTCTCATCCCTCATGGCCATGGGGGCCATTCAACAAGTACCAGAGCAAGAACTGGGACAAGGATTTTACTCAAGACTGTTCTTGGTACCCAGAAAAGACAAAGCCTGGAGACCAATACTGGACCTATCTATCCTAAACACATTCCTGGATATACCAAAATTCAAGATGTTGATTGACCTTGCAGCAGCTTCTGCCCCATGCTGGGCACGAAGGCTTGGCTCGTGACTTTAGACCTAAAAGAGGCATACCTGCATGTCCCAATCAGGCAGTCATGCAGAAGATACCTCAGATTCAAGGCAGGTTCAATGCATTACCAATTCTCTGCACTGCCCTTTGGCTTATCTACTGTGCCCAGGGTCTTTACAAAGTGCCTGGCACCAGTAATTGCATTCTGCAGACAAAGGAATACAAATATATCCTTACTTGGATGACTGTCTGATTCAAACAAGAGAACAAGGACATTCTACTACAGCATCTGGCGTTTGTGAAAAGACTTCTAACATGCCAAGGGTACACAGTCAACAAACAGAAATCAAAACTAGTACCCTCACAAGAGATAATATTCCTGGGTGCAAGCTTGAATACAACTGCCCAGGTGGCTTATCTCACGCCAGACAAAGGCAACTGACTATTTCAAAGTAATGGCAACAAAGGCCCGGTTATCTGCAAGAAACATTCTGCAGGCTCTGGGCTTCATGGCATCCTGCATCCTACTAATTCCATGTGCAGGACTGTATATGAGGAAACTTCAATGGTACCTAAAATGTTTTTGGAGTCAACATTGCCACAGCCTGGAAAAGATGATTACTCTCATTCCCTGCCTACAACAGGAGTTTCGATGGTGGGCAAAGGCTTGTCACCAGAACAAGGAACAGCCATTCACATTACCCCCAGCCAGGCAAAACCTAACAACAGATGCATCAGATTATGCCTGGGGGGCTCACATGGCAGGAAGATGCATTCAGGGCACATGGTCCGCAAACCAAATGCATCTACATATCAATCAAAAAGTGATGCTAGCTGTTCAAAATGCCCTGACAGCTTTCAAGGACCTACTTATCCGGGACAACTACTGATAAAGACAAACACCACCACAGTCATGTGGAATATAAACAAGCAGGGGGGCACACATTCTTACCCCCTTTGCAGACTAGCCATGGCTTTGTGGGACACATTGACTTATCATGTACATCTGCAGGCACAATTCCTGCCAGGAAAGGAAAATACTCTGGCAGACGAACTAAGCAGAAACCTCATGAATCCCCACAAGTGGCAGCTGGATCCACAAGTCTTCCGCATGATGACAACGAAATGGGGATTCCCGGACATAGGTCTATTTTGCTTCCCCTCACAACTACCAGCTAAAAAGATTCTGCACAAGGACTTATCACAGACAAGCATGGAAAGTGGACGCCCTATCTTTCAGCTGGAAAAACCTATCAGTATATGCCTTTCCCCCACTGCCTCTCTTCCCCAAGGTACTCCTAAAGGTCAGACAGGAGAAGCCAAGGATGATACTGATTGCCTCAGACTGGCCCCGGCAGTACTGGTACCCAATCCTAAGGAATTTGTCTCACTGCCCAGCTTGGACCTTACCTCAAATACCTCATCTACTGTCCCAGCAAAACAATCATATCCTGCACAGCCAAGTCAGGACTCTAAACCTGGCAGCATGGCAAATAATGTAGGCACACAAAACACACCTCTCAGTAAAGCTGTGATGGATGTCATTTTCGAAGCCAGAAGGCCTAGTACTAGAAAATCTTATGCTGGAAATGGAAGAGATTCTGTGCTTGGAACCAGGCACAAGGAACTGATAGCTGTACCAAATATCCCTCAGATTTTGCAATACTTAACTGAGATGCTGGACAAAAGCCTATCTTTTTCATCAATTAAAATTCATGCCTCTGCCATTTCGGCTCATTACAATGCAGAGCCACCAATCTTTTCTTATACTTTATTAAAACAGTACCTCAGAGGAGCCAAGAATTTAAGGCCTCCAAGGAGATCTCCAAAACCCGCATGGGACCTCAACTATGTCTTGGAAAAACTCACCCTGCCTCCTTTTGAGCCAGCTGCTACTGCTGATATAAGGTTTTTATCTTGGAAGACAGCTCTGCTCCTAGCAATAACTTCTGCAAGACAAGTTTCAGAGCTACAGGCACTCATGGCTGTGGAACCTTTTATCATGTTTTATCCAGACAAGGTTTCGCCAAGGACAAACCCAACATTTATGCCTAAGGTGGTGTCCAGTGTAGCTCTTAACCAAACTATTCATCTGCCAACTTTTTATCCAAATCCACAGAACAAGGGGGAGAGAATACTGCATTCTTTGGACGTACACAGACAGCTTAGATTCTACTTGGACAGAACCAAAGTTTTCAGGAAGACAGAGCAATTACTAGTGGCATATGCTGCAGGATCACAAGGAAAGTCTATCTCAAAGCAGACTATTTCAAAGTGGATAGGCCACTGCATTAATTTCTGCTATTTTCACCATGGCAAGCCAGTGCCTAAGGACATTAGGCCACATTCAACCAGAACGGCAGCCACTTCAGCAGCCTTTCTCAGGGGAGTACCAACCAAAGACATTTTAGAAGCTGCTACACTGAGTTCAGTGCACACCTTTACAAAGCACTGTCATCTGCTACTCTACTCTAAATCCAGGGCAGGCTTTGCCACTGCAGTTTTGCAGGGCCTCATAGCCGCTCCTACTGCTGTTTAGCTCCAGCCTCCCAACCATAGCTTTGGGACTCTACCCAAGTGTAATGACTGCAACAGTGAAACATGAAGAACACAGTACAGTTATGTACACTTAGCATAAATGTAGATGTTCGAGTGTATTCACTGTTGCAGTCCAGGTTACCCACCATCCCCCTTTTTTCTACTGGAACTTATCTTTCCTTCTCTGATTTATACAATCTATGTGGTGTATTTGGTTGTAGACGAAGATAAAGTTTATATTGGTGCATGTATGTTTTTTATATATATATATATATATATATATATATATATATATATATATATATGTATATATATATATATATATATATATATATATATATATATATATATATATATATATATATATATACACACACACACATATATATATATATATATATATATATATATATATATATATACACACACACACACACACACACATATATATATATATATATATATATATATATATATATATATATATATATATAGGGCACCTGACATCTGGCGCAAGAAAAACTGAAAAAAATGGCATCGGCCTCTTCTTTTATACCCCTGACGTCAGGGAAGAGCCGACAGCAGTAGATGCAGGACCCCAAGACTTTGGAATTCAGGCTGACTGAGGGCAACCTGCCAGCAGGATTACCCAAATGTAATGACTGCAGCAGTGAATACACTCGAGCATCTACATTTATGGTAAGTGTACACAACAGTAATTTATGAATACTGTTGACAGTGGTCTTAATCGGGGATCTTTTCCTGCCTGCCCTTTTGGTCACTTACCTTTCTTGGCAGCAGGACAGATGGTCCAAAAGCCCTGCAGGAGCAAATCAGCCGTATCTGGACCTTATAAAGCTTTTTCATCTTTTTCGGATCCTTTTCAAAGTCAGGAAAGAAGTGCGGGTATAACAGAAAAAAATGGGCTCTCTGGAATTCCCCACCCCAAATGTGGACAGTATAGATGGCATTGATTCTCCCCATCCCCATGACAACCTCTTATTTGGAGAGATTCTAAAAATTAGGTGTGGGAATGACCTATAATCCCCACAATATCTCCAGAAAGGATCCTGTAAGAGGTCCCATGTCATTATTCTTGGTACCCCACCCCCACCTCCAGCTTTAGTGTGTTGCCATAAAGCTTTATTGACAAACAAAACATTTGAGTACCTCCAAATATGTAGTTACAACATAAATTTATATACCATCTTATTGTATAGTGCTACTTCATTCTTGGTGTCGTCTGCTAGATCTGGTATCTATTTTGGCACGTATATATTCAAACGAATAGTAATTAATTCTTGTGAGGCAGAAGCCACATATTTCTATCTTTACATTAGAAGATTTCCCTGGATGCCCCCAACAGTTAATGTCCACATTCCTTTAGCTTCTTCATCTTGCTGAAGTCCCTCTACTTCCCCTAATACTGCTTATAGTTAATTTTTCATCTCCAGACAGTATTCCCATTTTTTTCAGGTGAAACATACTGCAATTCCATTTTAAGGCCTCTGTCCTCCTTTTTCAACTTTAACATTGATTGAAACTGATCACACCTTGAGGGGCATTGAGATTTCCACTTCCTGATTATTTTTTTTTGGCCAGAAGGATCACCAAACTGGCCTGTGCTTATATATGGGGTCTCTTTCCCTAATGTTATGTGGAGTAACTTTTGAGTACTATTTTTATACAAGACTTAACTTGTCACATCCCCAAACAATATGCTCCCAGTCGATCCTCTCTCTTTGCCCACACCTCCAACAAGAATGATCCATCTGGGGGAGCGTTTTATGAACTGTTTGAAGTGTAAAATATTTATGTAAGCATTGCCAGCCAAAAATCCAAAACCTTCTTGATTGTGTCACTGACCTGGCCATTTTACATGCTTCTGTCCAGTCCCTTTCTGAAATCTCACTCTCTGCTTCCCACTGCCATACATGCTTCTGTGTCCATCTGATCTGATGTTGGCCTTTTCATTCTTCCTCACTTACAGGTTTCGGATCTGAGACGCATACTGTTGACTTCAGAGCCAACTCTCTAACTCGCTCCTCTACTGATAATGCCCCACTCTATCCATGTTACCTCAGATCTTGTTTGTCACCATCATGATTAGACACAGGTTCCATTCTCAAGCATTTGTAAGAGAGAGTTTTCCTTTTTGAAATTGCTGACTTGTCTCTGTACCTCCTTTTTAGTTTTCAAAGGCAGTCTGATCGATCTTTTCTATTTTCTTTCTCTACTAAGTGGTAGTTTTCCTGTACCATTGTTGGTACTCTGTTTACCCCTTTACCAGGGTCATTTCTGTAGCTAGCAGAAAATATGATAAGAACTCAGCAATGCAAAAATAACAAAAAAGCTGTTTATTTAAACAAAGCTTTCAGGTAAAAAAAACTCCATCAGTGTGTAAAAGCAGCACCTAACATCCTCACTTTATGTAACACACAGCCATCAATTAATCTATTACATATGCTAAGCATTTAAAGAACCGTAACATTCATATAAAATTTCAACATTTAACTCCTGAGGTTTTGTCCTATTTTCTGCTGGTGACCGTTATATTTACGAACGGAGTTTTTTCTTCACTGCTTTGGCTTATTTGTTAATTTCTGTAGCTACCATTGTTAAGACCCTTGCCTTTCCTTTTCCCTACTTTTTTGCTTATATGTAAAAAAAAAAAAAAAAAAAAAAAGTTGTATATTGTTTACTACTGATATTTTTTCCTTCTGCAGTTCAAGGCCATGTCTGAAAAAAAAAACTGGTTTTAAGAATTGCACTTCTTGTGAGCATAAGATTCCCAGCTACGATGCCCACAGGGAGTGGGTTTGCCTTGGACCTGACCATTTGTATATGGCCTGTTCACTGTGCTCTGCTTTTAACCCCAGGCCTTTGGTTGACAGGCATAGCAAGTTGGTCTTGAAAGGTTTACTACCTGATGCTTCTATGCCTGGAGATCGGAGTGTAGTAAATCTGTTTCTTCAAATCATAAGAAAAGGCATCTTCCAAATTCCCTAAGGCCTTCCATGGAGCCTGTGGAGAAAATCCGCAAGATCATGGATCTGACAACTTCTGACCTGAAATCTTAGTTCTCTGATCTGAAACCTTTCTCAGATCTGAAGGTTTCAGCTGCAGTAGTCGCATCCTCCTCACCAAAGACTTCCACTCTGAATCTGAAGTCCTCTGATCTGAAGCCCAGTACACCTCGGAGCTGTATACCGGATGTTATGTTGAAGCCTGTTTCACCATCTTTGCCTAAACAGTTGATTGAGACTCTGAAGTATTTCATGCTCCCTTCCACAGTACTCCTAGGTCCTCCAGAAGTTTGTCAGAAGAAGTTTTGTGTAAGAGGATGCAAAAATTTCTCAGAGCTCTGATCCAGATTGGTGGGGGGAGGTCTTGCCAGCTCTGTTCCGTACTGGATCAGTGAGTGTGCTCTCTAAGTTCATTTTATCTCCTCCTCCGATCCAACCTGTGCTTTTGGAGCCCCAGGACCTGACATCACTGAGACTGTCCCTGACTGGTTCTGCTCCAATATTTGTGGAGCAGAATGGATCTCAGAGTAAAAATGTTTGCGTCGGATCCAGGGGGCTAGGATCGGCTCCGGTTTTATTAGAGCCATCTCACTTTAACAACTGGCTTAGTTTCTGGTGTCATTCCAAGGGGATCCAGTAACTAACAGCCTGGGATGACATGATTGACAAGCCATGATGCTCTGCCAGAGATGGCCTGCATCTGTCTCCCTTGGGCTTCAAGCTCCTGGCAAAGGCACTTGGCTCCCCCATAGTGTTTTTTTAGGCAATGCCATGAAGTCAGAACTACCAACATGAAAATTTCATTAAAACGTAAATTAAAGGTCATGCTGCTAAACACGAAGTCTAAACATGAAACTGCACTCATTGCAAGTATTCTTAACCCTGGAAGAAGGTGACATTTGTGCAGTCACAGAAACCTGGTTCAAAGCTGCGGCAAGCACCCCGGCCATACCAGGATGTTCATCATGTTACACTGCTGTAGTCATTACACTTGGGTTATCCTGCTGTCAGGCGGTCCCGCAGTCAGCCTGAGTTCAAAAGTCTTTGTCCGGCGTTGGTTGCTGTCGCCTCCTCCCTGATGTCAGTGCGACAGGGGTATATAAGATGCAGCTGACGCCATTTTCTCCAGTCTTTCTTGCCGTGCGGTGCCCGAAGCAGAAGCAGTTCGCAAGTGCCTGTCGGCCGACTCCTGAGATTTTCATTCCGAATCCAGAACCGAAGTCTTCTAAAAAAGCTAAGTACCCAGTTGGGGAAACTTTTTCTAGCCTCAGACCGATGTCAGTAAAAGTTAATAACTGTATTTCTTGTGGGAAGCAAATACCTCATAAGGATTTCACTCCTGTTGTATTCCATGCCTAGGCCCTGACCGCGACGTCACTGGTTGTCAGTTTTGTGCTAGGTTTAACAAGCACACTATTAAACGTCTGTTTGATTTTGCCCGACATTATTTTGGTAGAAAATTCAATTATACCATGCCGTTGGAAATTCCGACCACCGCAATGCATAAAAAGCACAAGGACAGGCATCCGAGGCCCAAAACGGACGACGAGGCCTCTTCTAGGCCGGTTGCCGGTTCTCCGGTTTTCAGCGAGGCGCCTACGCAGCCCCTGACTACCACTTCCACAGAACCACAGACCTCCTCCAACTCCCACGTGGAGCTGGCTGGGCCTTCGGACACACTAGGTCTTCAGTTTACCGATCCTAAACCTACAGAGGAAACGAAGTAGCTGAGCATTCCACAGCTACAGAGGGTGTTTTCAGACCTACCCAGTTAACTGTTAAACCCTCTGTTAAATCTAAGCCCCCCTTAAAAGCAAAGAAACAGAGACAACTTTCTCCAGGACAGGCTTCCATGCCTAAGAAACAGATGCTAAAAATGGCCAAGGACCTGATCACTCCCTCCTGATAAAAGGCCTAGACAGGATGCAGACTTTGACTCATCCGACCAGGTCTCTATCCTTTTTGGTTCATCCTCAGACCTAGGATACTATTTACCCCCTTATGAGGATTCTGATGCTGAGGAATCAATTCCATCAGCCTCTCCGTCTGAGGATTACACCTTTGGGGAGACCTTACATACCATGAGAGAGCATTTCCATTTGGAAGGCCAGGATTATTCAGGATCCAGGAAAAGACTCAGAGACTTCCTTTTATTGCCCCAACACAGACCCCTTGCTATTCCACCTGTTTTAGACATTGTGGATGATGTGTACACTGAATCCAGTTTGAACCCGGACTCCTTACCCCAAGCCCCAGTTAAACCTGATAGATATTAGAGTCCCTGACTCTCTCAAATTTCTGTACAAAAGCCCTGTTGCTGACCCTGAAACTATTTCCCAGGGACCCAGAGGGATTAAGGCCTCATCAGCAAAAAACCCAGTCTCCTCTGACAGAGATTCCAGAGCATTAGACAGATGGGGAAAAAATGTATATACGTCTGCAACTTTAACAACGAGAGTCTTGAATTGCCAGTTTCACATGCTAAAATATCAGCAATTTTTGATGTCTCAGTTGAAACAAAAGAGGCTACCAGAATCAGATCCTTCTAACTTAAAAGAAATGCAGGATTTATTGCATGCAGCTGAACAAGTGGGAAAACATACTTTGCAATGTGGGTTTGATTCCTTAGAGGCCTCCTGTAGAGCAGCAGTTACAGGCTCTGTCATTAGAAGGCATGCTTGGTTAAAAGAACATACGTTATCAGATCATGTTAAGGTCAAATTATTGGATGCACCTTTGCAGCGGGATATGCTGTTTGGAGTTAAGGCAGAGGAGGTATTAAAGAAGATGGAGGATAAGGCAAAATCTATGCAAACGGTGAAAGATTTCTTACAAGTTCAGCCTCCTTGTTTTAGCAGAAATTAGCCAACAAAGGATTGGTCCTTTCCAGTCATAGATAGACCTCAAAGGGGCAGATACAGACGTCCAAGAGGTAGAGGTCAGACACAAGGCCCTTACAGACCTTGACAGTGGGGCACACCAGGCCAGAAAGAAGGGGAAGACAGGCCTCAACCTTGTAAAAAACAGCCCCAATGACTTTCCACTACAGCTGCCAAACAGCTTTTTCTTGGCAGCCCCCTTAGGAGGAAAATTGGCACTTTTCTATCACAACTGGCATTCCATCACCAAAGACAAATGGGTTCTCAACATCGTATCTCAAGGTTACAGGTTCCATTTCCACACCTTGCCAAGGTTAAAAGGAATGCCAAATCTGCCACCAAATCAAGGGGCAGAGGCTCAAAAACAAATTACAGCACTCATGGACAATGAGAGCTATTCAAAAGGTACCACCACAAGGACAAGGATTTTACTCAAGACTCTTTCTGTTTCCCAGAAAAGACAAAGCCTGGAGACCCATTCTGGACCTTTCTACACTAAACACTCACCTGGATGTTCCGAAATTCATGATGTTGACACTACAGCAGCTTCTTCCCATGCTGGTCAAGAAAGATTGGCTCGTGACTTTGGACCTCAAAGAGGCATACCTGCATGTCCCTATCAGACAAAATTGCAGAAGATACCTCAGATTTCTTGCTGGTTCAATGCACTATCAATTCTTTGCACTGCCCTTTGGCTTATCTACTGCGCCCAGGGTCTTCACAAAGTGCCTGGCACCAGTAATTGCATTTTGTAGGCAAAAAGGAATCCAAATTTACTCGTACCTGGACGACTGCCTGATTCAAGCAGTGAGCAAGGACATTCTACTAAAAACATTTGGCGTACGTAAAAAAGTTATGAAGTTGCCTGGGGTACACAGTAAACGAAAAGAAATCAAAACTAGTGCCCTCACAACAGAGAATATTCCTGGGTGCCAGCTTGAACACAACGGCCCAGATGGCTTATCTCACGCCAGACAAGCAAGGACAACTGACTCAATATTTTCAATTAATGGCAACAAAGACCCAACTCCCTGCAAGAAAAATTCTGCAGGCCTTGAGCTACATGGCATCTTGCATACTACTAATTCCATATGCCAGACTGCATATGAGGAAACTACAATGGTACCTAAAGAGCGTATGGTCTCAACACTGTCAAAGTTTGGAAACAGTTATACCATTAATTCCTTGCCTACAACAGGAGATTCGATGGTGGGCACAAGCTTGTCACCTCAACAAGGGACAGCCTTTCACTCAACCCACAGCCAGGCAGACACTGACAACAGATGCATCGGATTACACCTGGGAAGCACACATGGCAGGAAAATGTATCCAGGGCGAGTGGCCCACAGAGCAAAGACATCTCCACATCAATCAAAAAGAGATGCTAGCTGTACAAAATGCTATTATAGCTTTCAAGGACCTACTGCATCAAGGACAGTTACTACTAAAGACAGACAACAATACAGTTATGTGGTACATAAACAAGCAAGGGGGCACACACTCCTACCCCCTCTGCAGACAAGCCATGACCTTGTGGAACACAGCTCTGAGCTACCAAGTTCATCTGCAAGCACAATTCCTGCCAGGAGAAAAAAACACACTGGCAGACGACCCAAGCAGAAACGTTATGGACCCACACGAATGGGAACTAAACCCACAAATATTCAGAATGATAGCACAGAAATGGTGGAGCCCAAACATAGATCTGTTTGCCACCCCAAAGAACTGCCAATTACAGAAATTCTGCACAAGGAGCTACCATCCACAAGCATGGAAAGTGGATGCCCTCTCATTCAGCTGGAAAAAACTACAAGTATACGCTTTCCCACCTTTACCTCTCCTTCCAAAGATACTCATAAAAGCCAGGCAGGAAGAGCCAAAAATGATTCTGATTGCACCAGACAGGCCACACCAGCACTGGTACCCAATCCTAAAGAACTTAACACAAGAACCACCCTGGATTTTACCACAAATTCCACAGTTGCTGACACAGTGCAACAATCCGATACTTCACAGCCGGCTAAACACCTTAAACCTAGCTGCATGGAAAATTCCTTAGTCGAGCAAGCAATGCCTCTCTCCAAAGCTGTTATGGATGTCATTCTGGAGGCCAGAAGGCCTAGCACCAGGAAAGCATACTCGGATAAATGGAAGAGATTCTGTGCCTGGAACCAAGCACACAGCCTTGACCCTCTTGTCCCAAACATTCCTCAGATACTGCAATACTTAACTGAGATGCTGGACAAGGGCCTCTCTTTTTCACCAGTCAAGATCCACGCCTCTGCTGTCTCTGCTCACTGCAACACGGATCCACCCATTTTCTCTAATCCTTTGCTCAAACAATACCTCAGAGGGGCTAAAAATGTAAGACCGCCCCGTAGAGCACCTACACCAACTTGGGACCTCAACTTTGTTTTGGAAAAATTAACTGTACCTCCTTTTGAGCCAGCTGACACAGCAGAATTAAAAGATATCTCTTGGAAAACTGCTCTGCTACTGGCAATAACATCAGCACGAAGAGTTTCAGAATTACAGGCACTAATGGCAGTGGAACCTTTCCTCATCTTCCACCAGGACAGGGTGTCCTTAAGAACCAACCCTACGTTTATGCCAAAGGTGGTAACAAGTGTGGCTCTAAACCAAACTATTCACTTGCCAACTTTTTATCCAAAACCACAGAATAAAGGGGAGAGACTATTGCATTCTTTGGACATTCACAGGCAGTTACGCTTCTACTTGACAAAACCAAAACTTTCAGAAAATTTGAGCAATTATTGGTAGCATACACTGCAGGAGCACAGGGAAAAGCCATTTCAAAGCAGACTATTTCAAAATGGATAGGACACTATACGATGTTTATCGTGCATACAGCTGCAGTCATAACAGATGGGGTTCTCCTGCCGTCAGGCAGGTCCTCGGTCGGCCGAATTCCAAAGTCTAGGTCCGGCGTCGGTTGTCGTCGCCTCCTCCCTGACGTCAGTGTGACAGGGGTATAAAGGAACCAGCCAATGCCATTTTCTTCAGTCTTTCTTGCCACGCGGTGCCCGAAGCAGAAGCAGTTCGCAAGTGCTGGTCGGCCAGCTCCTGAAATTACAAAAATTTTGAAACCGAAGTCTTCTTGAAAGCTAAGTACCCGTTAGAAACTTTTCTTGCCTCAGACCGATGTCAGACAAAGTTAATAATTGTATTTCATGTGGGAAGCAAATACTGCAGAAGGATTTCCATTCCCTCTGTATACCTTGTTTAGGCCCAGACCACGACGTCTCGGTCTGTCGCTTTTGTGCTACATTCAACAAACGCACCATTAAGCATCAAGCGGAGTTCGCCCAGCATTATTTTGGAAAAACATTTAACTATATTATGTCGTTGGACCTGACTACCGACGACACTTCATTGGCGGTGTCTCCTGTGCCAGAGGTCGCAGGCTCCTCGGCCCACACCCCGACTACAGATACCGAAGCCACTCGGCGTTGAACCTCAAAATGTGGACAGGTCTACCTCCACTCAAGGTGTCTTCAGACCTTCCTCTTCTTTTTCCATCAAGGCTTTCACTAAGTCTAAAGCAGCCATGCATTCTAAGAGACAAGCTACACAGGGCCCATCTCCAGGCCCCATGCCTAAAAAACAGATGCTTAAAATGGCTGAGGATTTAATTACTCTAATCAGGGGTTCTCAACCCCCACCGAACAAAAGGCCCAGAGTGGAGGAAGAATCCCCCTCTGATCAGGGCTGCATTATTTCAGAGCACTCTGATGATCAGGAACATTCTTACTCCCCTTTTGAAGACTCTGATGCAGAGGAGTCCATTCCTTCTGTATCCCCCCCCAGAGGATTACTCATTTGGGGAAACTTTGCATACCTTAAGGGAACACTTCCACTGGGAAGGCCAAGATTATTCAGATTCCAAGAAAAGGCTTAGGGAATTTCTCTTGCTACCTCAGCACAGGCCTCTGGCTATACCTCCTGTCTTGGACATCCTAGATGATGTTTACTCGGAGGCCTGCCTTAACCCGGATTCTCTGCCTCCAGCCCCAGTTAAACCTGACAGGTACTACAGGGTTCCTGACTCTCACCAATTTCTATACAAAAGCCATGCTGCTGACCGAGAAACCATCTCGCAGGGCCCCAAGGGAATTAAGGCCTCCACTGCTAAAAATCCATTACCTTCCGAGAGAGATTCCAGATCCTTAGAAAGGTGGGGGAAAAAGGTATATACCTCGGCTACCTTAACCATGAGGGCCTTAAACTGTCCGTTCCATATGCTAAAATACCAACAGTTTTTGTTATCACAATTGAAAAGTAAAATGTCACAACCTGAACAACCAGACTTGAAGGAGTTGCAGGATTTGATGCATAGTACAGAACAAGTGGGTAAGCATACCTTACAATGTGGTTTTGATGCTCTAGAGGCCTCATGTAGAGCTGCTGTTACAGGATCAGTCATACGTAGACATGCCTGGCTCAAGGAACAAACCTTGCCTGATCATGTCAAAGCTAAATTACTAGATGCCCCTCTACAAAAGGATGTATTATTTGGTGCTAATGCTGAGGAGGTATTAAGAAAATGGAGGAAAAGGCTAAATCAATGCAAACTGTGAAAGATTTTCTACAGGTACAACCCCACGTTTCAGTAGAAATTGGCCTTCCAAAATTGGTCCTTTCCAGCCATGGACAGACCCCAAAGAGGTAGATACAGGCCCGAGGGCAGAGGACAATCCCAAGGATCTTTTAGAGGCAGACAATGGCAAGCTCCTACACAAAGAGGTGGTGAGGATAACTCAATCATTCAGAAAGCAAGCCCAATGACTTTCCCTTTGCATGCCAAGCAAGACTCAAATGGCAGCCCCCTTAGGAGGAAAACTGGCATTATTTTCAAAAAATTGGCATATTGTCACAAAAGACAAATGGATCCTGGACATTATAAACAGAGGCTACAGATTCCATTTTCACACCCTTCCAAAAATGAGAGGCATGCCAAACCTGCCACACAATCAAAGGGCAGAGGCGCAAAGGCAAATTACAGATCTCATAGACATGAAAGCTATTCAAGAGGCACCTACGCACGAACAAGGTCAAGGTTTTTATTCCAGACTATTCCTGGTACCAAGGAAGGGATAAGATTGGAGACCTATTTTGGACCTATCCATCCTAAACACATTTCTACTCGTACCAAAATTCAAGATGCTCACTCTACAGCAGCTTCTTCCCATGCTGGGCAAGGTTGTCTTGGCTGGTAACATTGGACCTCAAGGAGGCATACCTGCATGTCCCAATCAGACAAAATTGCAGAAGATACCTCCGATTTCTTGCAGGTTCAACCCATTATCAATTCTCTGCATTGCCCTTTGGCTTATCTACTGCGCCCAGAGTATTCACGAAATGCCTGGCATCAGTAATTGCCTACTGCAGACTTCAAGGGATACAAATATACCCCTATTTGGATGACTGCCTGATCCAAGCGGACAGCAAGCACATTCTTCTAAAACATCTGGCTTATGTAATAATGTTGCTGAACTCTCTGGGATACACAGTCAACAAAAAGAAATCAAGGCTAATACCCTCTCGGAAGATAATTTTCCTGGGTGCTGACTTGGACACAAACACCCAGATGGCCTACCTCACGCCAGAGAAGCAGGGGCAACTAACTCAATACTTCCGAGCACTAGCAAATTGCACCAGGCTGACTGCAAGGAAAATCCTGCAGGCTCTGGGATTCATGGCATCTTGCATCTTACTAATCTCATGTGCAAAGCTGCATATGAGGAAACTTCAATGGTACCTGAAAAACCTATGGTCTCAGCACAGCCACAGTTTGGAAACAATAATACCACTAATTCCATGTCTACAAAAGGAATTTCTGTGGTGGGCTCAAGCATGCCAAACAAACACAGGTCTTACATTCAGCAAGCCTCAAGCAAATCAAGTCATCACAACAGACGCCTCGGACTACGCCTGGGGGGCGCACATGACCGATCGGTGCATTCAGGGCAAATGGTCCAAAAAGAAAAAGCACCTTCACATCAATCAAAAGGAAATGCTAGCAGTAATAAATGCTATTATAGCTTTCAAAGACCTTCTGCAACCAGGTCAACTATTGATAAGACGGACAACACCACAGTTATGTGGTACATAAACGGGAGGAACACATTCATACCCCCTATGCAGACTGGCCATGTCACTTTGGAACATGGCCATGGACTTACAAATCGAACTACAAGCACAGTACTTGCCAGGCAAGGAAAACACGCTGGCAGACAACCTAAGCAGAAATATGACAGATCCACACGAATGGAAGTTGCATCCAAAAGTTTTTACAGAAATAATCCAAGCATGGGGAAGGCCAGACATAGATCTCTTTGCCTCCACAAAAATCACCAATTGACAAAATTCTGCTCAAGGATTTTCCATCCAAAGGCCTGGAGAGTGGACACTCTCTCTTTCAGTTGGACATCAATGACAGTTTATGCCTTCCCACCTCTTCCTCTGCTGCCCAAAGTTCTATTGAAAACCAGAGCAGACAGACCAAGGATGATTCTCATTGCTGCAGACTGGCCAAGACAACACTGGTACCCAATCCTGAGGAGCCTGACGCATTCCCCACCATGGACCCTGCCTCTAATGCCTCTTCTGACTCAGCACAGCTTCAAAACTCTTCACAGCCAGCTAAAAACACTCAATCTAGCCGCATGGAAGATTCCTTGGCATCACAACAGACCCTACTCTCCAAGGAGGTGCAGGATGTCATTTTGGAGGCCAGAAGGCCATCAACTAGAAAAGCTTACTCCGCAAAATGGAAACGGTTTTGTGTCTGGAATGAGAAAAAGGGCCAGGATCCTGGAAAACTGAATTTACCTCAAATACTACAGTATCTAGATGAGCTGCTAAGCAGTGGACTTTCATTCTCCTCCATCAAAATCCATGCCTCAGCCATTTCTGCAGAATACAACACTGATCCACCCTTATTCTCTCACCCTCTCTTAAGACAGTTCCTCAGAGGGGCTAAGAATCTAAGACCCCCAAGGAAACAACCAATACCTGCTTGGGATCTCAATTTCATTCTGGAAAAACTGACCTTGCCTCCCTTTGAGCCAGCTGCCTCATCAGATTTGCAATATTTGTCCTGGAAAACAGCTTTCCTTCTGGCTATTACCTCAGCTCGTAGAGTTTCAGAACTACAAGCTCTCATGGCTGTGCAGCCTTTTATCATCTTCCATCAGGACAGAGTTTCCTTACGAACCAACCCGTCCTTTATGCCTACAGTGGTATCCAGGGTAGCTTTGAATCAGGCCATACACTTACCTACCTTTTATCCTAATCCTCAAAACAAAGGGGAGCGATTACTACATTCCTTGGACATCCACAGACAACTGCGTTATTATTTGGACAGAACAAAGCCTTTCAGAAAATCAGAACAGCTCTTTGTGTCCTATGCTGTAGGAGCTCAAGGAAAGCCAATTTCCAAACGGACAATCTCAAAATGGATAGCCCACTACATATGCTTTTGCTATTCTTTTCATGGCAAAACTGTACCTACAGGCATCAGATCTCACTCCACAAGGGCCACAGCTACCTCTGCAGCTTTCCTCAGAGGAGTTTCTACCAAAGATATTTTGGAAGCAGCCACTTGGAGTTCTGTGCATACCTTCTCCAAGCACTACCACCTACCGTTATACTCCAAAACTAGAGCAGGCTTTGCCACTGCAGTCTTGCAGGGCATCCTGGCTCCTCCTAGTTCCACCTAGTGCCTACCACCCCTTTCTTAGCTTTGGGATTCTACCCATCTGTTATGACTGCAGCTGTATGCACGATGAACATAGTACAGTTTTGTACCTACCATAAATGTAGATGTTCGAGTGCTAATACAGCTGCAGTCCAGGTTTCCCTCTCTTCTTCCCCTCTTGGGACAGGCCTATTGGCTAACACCTCCTCATACAACCTGATTGGGGTATTCGTTTATGGTGTATTTGCTTGCAACTACTGTATTTTGATTATATTGCATTGCTTTATTACACAAATTTATGTATTGCCTTCCTTCTGGGGGCACCTGACATCTGGGGCAAGAAAAACTGAAGAAAATGGCGTCGGCTGGTTCCTTTATACCCCTGTCGCACTGATGTCAGGGATGAGGCGATGACAACCGACGCAGGACCCAGACTTTGGAATTCGGCCGACCGAGGACCCGCCTGACGGCAGGAGAACCCCATCTGTTATGACTGCAGCTGTATTAGCACTCGAACATCTACATTTATGGTAGGTACAAAATTAGAAGTTATGTACTTACCATAACGTTCCATCTGAGTAGGTGGATTCATTTGTCTGCAACCTGTGGGTATGGATCCGATATCGGATCCGAACCGGCATGGTTTATCCAGCTATGGATCCGAGCTCCTAGCTCCTCCCTCCTCCCCTCACCCATAATGCCCTGCTCTCCCTACATGACCTCAGATCGAGTTTGCCCTGCACCAACTACCCTAACCAAAGGGTAACACATCCTATGCAGGAAACTGACAAGGCCAGGGGATAGGGCGGGATGGTTGCAGACAAATGAATCCACCTACTCAGATGGAACGTTATGGTAAGTACATAACTTCTAAATCTGAAGTAGGAGAATTCATTTGTCAGCAACCTGTGGGACAGAGTCCCCAGCTACCTGAATCTTGGGCGGCCATCATGGAAGGATATTCCGGAGCACCGCGGAGCCAAAGGATGCTCTACCTCTAGACGTGATGTCCAGCTTGTAATGAGAAATAAAGGTATGAGATGAAGCCCAAGTGGCTGCTGAACAAATGTCATCCAGAGGAACCCTAGACTTAAAGGCCGCTGAAGTAGAGACAGACCGGGTCGAATGAGCATCGACTCCCTCAGATGCGGGCCTCCCAGAAGCTTGGTACACTAACAGAATACACTGAGAAATCCAGCATGACAAGGAAACCTTGGAAATTGGCTTACCCAGATTGAATTTGGCAAAGGAAATGAACAATTGGTTGGATTGCCTATGACCAGCTGTCCTGTTAAGATAAAAACGAAGCTGCCTGTGAACATCCAAGGAATGCAGCTTGTATTCACCTTTGTTCTGATACTTAGGAAAGAAAACAGGGAGGTTGATGGACTGATTAATGTTCGCTTCCGAAGCTACCTTAGGAAGAAAGGAGGGATTGATCCTGAGGCACACCCGGTCCAGATGGAAGACCAAATAAGGCGGTTTCATGGACAGGGCCTGAAGTTCAGAAACTCTTTTAGCTGAAGTAATGGCTACTAAAAAATGCAGTCTTAAGAGACAAGAATTTTAGATCTACTGTGGCTGCAGGCTCGAAGGGGGGAGCGGTCAAGGCCTGAAGAACCAAAGAAAGATCCCACGGGGGAACAGTCTCTTTGACAGGGAGTCTGAGCAAGAAGTGCCTTTTAGGAAGATTTTTCATAACTTGGCTGACATAAGAGGTCCAGAGTCATGACCAACATGGTAATGAGAAATGGCCGCTAGCTGAACTTTGACCATAGAACTACTGGCGCCATCATTAGAGTAGTAAGGAGGTCTAGAACCAAAGGAAGGGGAACCGTAAAGGGATCTAGACCTTGCCGCTCCGCCCAAATGGAGAAACGCTTCCATTTACTGCGATAAATTTTTCTGGTAGAGGGTTTGAGCCGCTACCAGAATGGCCTTAACTGGGGACGAGATACCGGGAGTCCTGATTAGGAGTGGAACTGGAGGAGCCAAGCAGTCAGCTTCAGGTTGTCCATGTTCGGAGTTGGTAGGTTTGATGGGTGTGATATCAGATCCGGAATGGGATCTAGAATCCAAGGTGGATTCACTGAATGAGACCTTAGGTAAGGGAACCAGATCTGTCGAGGCCAGAATGGGGCAATGAGGATCATTCTGCACCCCAACCGAGAGGCTTTCTCAATCACCTGGAGCAACAGAGGCAGAGGGGGGTATGCGTAAAGAAGACCGGGAGGCCAAGCATGCACCAGAGCGTCTCTCGGGGAATCCCCTGGAGGTGGGATTAGAGCGAAAAAACTGTCGCACTTGGCATTTAAGGGAGAAGCAAAGAGATCGCAACAGGGAGTTCCCCACTGTGCGAAGATATGTTCCGCTACTTGAGCATTGAGAGACCACTCGTACGGGGATAGAATGTTGCGACTGAGCTTGTCCGCAAGGATGTTGGACTGACCCGGAATATTCGTTGCGATGAGAAAGCGGTTGGTGGAAATCGCCCATTCCCACACTCTCATGGCTTCTCGACATAAAGAGTAAGACCTGGTTCCCCCCTGTTTGTTGATGTACCAGACCACCGACATGTCTGATTGAATCGCAATTGTTCCCAGGGGAAGGAAGGCTTGAAGTGCTTGCAACGCCAAGAGCACCGCCCTCATTTCCAGAACATTGATATGCAGGGAGGTCTCTGAGTCGTTCCACGTGCCTTGGACCGTCCGGCCGCAAATGCCCCCACCCGAGGCGGGAAGCGTCCGTGGTCACTGTGGCGAGAGGGGGAGATACACAAAAGATCCGGGGAATAGAGCCATCACAAGAGAGACCGCTTGCAAGCCTTGCTGATTGCAATGGGGTGATGCAGGGGGAGAGAGAGAAATGACCATTGCACCTGAAGTGTCCACTGAAGTACCCACATGTTCAAGCAGGCGAGCGGCAGAAGAGAAATCTCTGCTGCCATAGACCCTAGTGCCCTCAGGACCAATTCCGCAGGAACCGAGCTGGAGTGGAGGATGGCCCGCACCTGGAGTCACAGATTCCGAACTCTGTCGGTTGTGAGAAAGACCCTTAACTTCCTCGTGTCCAACCTGGCTCCTATAAATTCTATTAACCGAGTAGGGACCATGTTGGACTTTCCTACGTTTACCGTGATGCCTAGCCAGGGAGCTAGGCGAAGAAAAGAGTCTCTTGCCAAGGATAGTAGATGCCTTGTTGGGGCGGTGAGAAGCCAGTCGTCCAGGTACGGAAAGACCTGCACCCCCTGAAGCCTCAGGTGGGCCGCACTGCTAATACTTTGGTGAACATCCTGGGGGCTGTGGTGAGACCAAAGGGAAGGACCCTGAACTGGTAGTGACTGGCTCCCAGCCGGAAGCGAAGAAACCTCCTGGATCGTCTGTCCATTAGTATGTGGTAGTACGCATCTTTGAGGTCTATAGAGCACATCCAGTGATTTTCTCCTAGAAGGGGGAGGATGGATTGTAGAGTGACCATCCGGAACTTCTCTTTGGGAACTGCCAGGTTTAATAGGGACAGGTCCAGAATGGGTCTTAGGTCCCCCGTCTTTTTTGGCACTAAAAAGAACCTGGAGTAGAACCCTGATCCGATCTGGTCTGGGGGGACGGGCTGGATGGCTCTTTTTCTCAGCAGATGGCCAATTTCTGCTGAAGCAGCCTCCCTCTGATCGGGTGGAACGTCGGGGAGGGATTTTAATTTTGGAACGTGAAGAAATGGGATTTTGTAGCCTCTGGATATAATCTGGAGAACCCAGCGGTCTGATGTTATGGACTCCCATGCCGCTAGGTGCTCCGGAAAACATCCCCCGACTGCCTCCAGAGTGGAGCAGTCTGGCAACCCCTCAGGGTTGCTGCGTGGGCCATTCAGAGAAAGGTTCTCTGGACCCAAAATTCCTGGGAGCCCCTCTGCCCCTAGGGCGGCGTCCTCCTGTCCTCCTCTGCCTTGGAAGGACTGGTTGTCGGGCGGGTTGGGATTGCTGCGACTTCGAACCACATCTTCTTCTGGCCCTTTTGGTTCCTAGAGTAGGACCTCTGGGGCACAGAAGCGGACTCCGGCAGACAGCATCTTCCGTCCTTTTAGCTCTGGACCAAGGTGTACGAACAGTCTTGCCAAAAGGGCAGAACCGTCAAAGGCGTTCGCGAATGACGCCTTGAAGGGCTCCGTGAAATCGCAATGGCGGAGCCAGGCCTGGCGTCTTGTGACTAGGCCCACTCCTGCAGCTCTACCGGCTCCCTCGGTAGCATGGGAAAGTAACCGCATAGAAGTATTGGTCACGGAACGAAGAGTGGCCATACGGGTGGAGTGCAAAAGTTTGTCCTCCTCCGATATGGACTCTGGGGGGGGGGATGCAGCGTATTCTTTGATAAGATCGCGCTGCATCCTAATGACATGTGCCAAATAGTTGAGCACCCTCACTGAGAAGGTCGCTGAACTAAACATTCACTTCCCCAAGCGGCCCATCATCCGAGACTCCTTGCTCGGGGGATGGACTGAGGGACTCTCCTGAGCGAGTTCCCTCTTAATGGCTGCTGCCGACAACATGGCATCTACCGGGGGTCCCTTACTTCAGTGGGCACTGTCAGCAGGGGGGCTAAGAATCCTGTCCGGCCTCTTGGGGATTGGCTCCATGGTGTCCGGTTCCTTCCACGCCCTGGTGGTAATAAGGTCCACCAGGGGGTCGGCAGGAGGGGACACCCAAGAGGTAGACGGGCCCGCTTCAAATGCCTCCAAGAACACGGACTCGTCCGAGGAAGACTTTGGCGCAGACCACCCACCTCTTATACGTAACATTTCCATGATGTCTCCAAAGGAGACATCCTCAGGGGGTGATCTTGGGGAGCCTTCCCCTTCCTCCAAGTCTGTGTCTTCAGTTAAAGACTCGGGGGAGTCTATGTGCCTCCTTTTACACGTGTGCTTGCGAGGTGCTTCCTCGGGGGGGGTGTCTGAGGAGCCCTCGCCAGCGGTGTCCAGTTCCAAAGGAACTGCTTGGGGCAGTGAAACGGGCTGTCCCAGTGGCCGGGTGACGGAAGCCTGACCCAGAGCAGATGGAGTGCGGGACGGAGCCGAAGCAAGGGCCAGGGTCTGGATGCCCTCAACAGAGCCCTCTCCACTACATCAAAAGCCGAGGGGGAGCCAGCCTCGACCAAAGGATCCGAAAGTCGAGTGGATCGGAGCCGGCGCCGAGCCCCTCGGATCCGAGAGACCAGTGTGCTCTGACACGGACGGCGCCGAAGGCACACTGAGTCCCTCGGATTCGATGCTCGGGCCAAGGCTCCGAGAGGTCGGATCCGACAAACTTGAGGGCAGGGTCGGATCCGAAGTACCCAGTACTGTCGGCGCCGACCCACCCCCGGCTCCAGACGCTCCGAGCCCAGGTAGCGGGTCGGAGAAGGAGCTATGGGCTTGAAAAATGGGGTCGAGCTCCCTCCCGGGAGGCAGGAGCACTCCCATCTGCATCTGGGCCTGGATGAACCTTCGCATCATCCGGTCCAGATCAGCGTCGGAGAGGCTGTAGGTAGATCTCGAGGAGGCTACCAAGTTAGGCCTTGAGTGCCGCCGATAGCCTCGAGGATCGTCTCCTCCTCCTCAGGCCCGGTGAAAACATGAGGACGGGAGCCGAGGAGGAGGAGAGCCAGCAGCCAGAGAGGCCGGAGGAAGCCGCTACGGGCGGGGCCGAGATGGAGGTCTCGCCCCGCTTAGGTGCTTCTCTCTCCGGTCCTTCTTCCTGGCTTCCTCCTTCGAACCCGTGAGGGAGTTTGAGTCCCGGGAGGAGGAGGGGAGCAGGCAAGGCAGTCACTGCCGGGCAGTCACTACCAGCGGGGCGGGGCGAAGCGAGTCCGGGGTAAGAGACCCGCCAAGACCAGCTTCGACCTCCGCTTCTTCAATGCCCTGGGGTTGAACCCTGCACAGATTGAACACCCAGAAGTGAGGTGTTCAACCCCAAAATCGAGCGCACGAGTGTGGCCATCAGCTGGGGATAGCTTATGGCCACACTCGGAGCATTTTGAGAAGATTGCCTTTGGGGCCTCAGACATACTATCTTCTTAGTTTATTTTTTCTTTAAAAAAAAAAAAAAAAGACACACACACTGAAGGCCCCAAAGAAACACACACTCACACTAGCTACTACCAGAGGGAGGGTACACAAAATTAAGTTAACTTAACCCAAAAATAATATATATAGAAAGGGAACCTAACACCTTCACACAGTTAAAGTATTTTCAAACAGAAATAACCCTTATAAAGTACTGAAAAACCACTTAGCTTATGGAGCTCGAAATCTAGGCTGTCACCATGAACGCGGCAAACTAGATCTGAGGTCATGTAGGGAGAGCAGGGCATTATGGGTGAGGGGAGGAGCTAGGAGCTCGGATCCATAGCTGGATAAACCATGCCGGTTCGGATCCGATATCGGATCCATACCCACAGGTTGCTGACAAATGAATTCTCCTACTTCAGATCTGTACTTTTCTGCTACACCCACCATGGGAAACCTGTACCTAGCAGCATTAGATCTCAATCCACCAGGGCAACAGCCACTTCAACTACCTACCTCAGAGGAATACCTACCAAGGATATTTTGGAAGCAGCAACATGGAGTTCTGTGCATACCATCACCAAGCATTACCATTTGCCTTTATACTCCAAATCCAGAGCTGGCTTCGCCACTGCTGTGCTGCAGGGCCTTATAGCCACCCCTAATGCCTTATAGAACCAGCCACCCTACCTCAGCTTTGGGATTCCACCCAAGTGTAATGACTGCAGCAGTGTAACACGATGAACATAGTACAGTTTTGTACCTACCATAAATGTAGATGTTCGAGTGTAAACACTGCTGCAGTCCAGGTTACCCTCCCTCCTTCCTCTCTTACTTGTTGGTACGTACCTATGTCTTCTGCCCTTCACTATCTATGGGGAGTATTTGCTGGTAACTGAAAGTTGTTGTTTGCTTTTCTTCTGTATACTTTACTAGCAATTTGAATTGCCTACCTATTTGGGGGCACCTGACATCTGGGGCAAGAAAAACTGAAGAAAATGGCGTCTGCTGCATCTTATATACCCCTGTTGCACTGACGTCAGGGATGAGGCGACAGCAACTGACGCCGGACCAAGACTTTGGAACTCAGGCCAACTGGGGAACTGCCTGACGGCAGGATAACCCAAGTGTAATGACTGCAGCAGTGTTTACACTCGAACATCTACATTTATGATAGGTACAAAACTATACTTTTCTCTGTCGCTCTCTCTCCTTACAAGGAAATGTTGGTATTTACTTTCTACTGGTGGTGTTCTTCGGTCATAACCTAGCTCCCTATTGGGGGCTCCTGACAGGGCAAGAAAAGCTGATGTAATGGTGTCGACTGCCTGTTTTTATGCCACTGATGATCTGACATCAGTCCTGGAGCGAGAGCAACCGATGCAGAAATACTAAGCCTCTGATATTTGGGCCGACTGAGGGCTACCCCTGGCAGGATAACCCAAATGTGATGACTGCAGCAGTGAATACACTGGAACATCTACATTTATGGTAAGTGTACACAGCTGTACTTTTCCCTCCCTCCATCCCACTCTTCTTTCTCTCTTTCTCCTTACAGGGGACTTTTTGGTGTTTACTTTCTACTGTTGGGGTTCTCGCACCATAACCTGGCTCCCACTTCGAGGCTCCTGACAGGGCAAGAAAAACTGATGTAATGGTATCGCCTGCCATATTTTATACTGCTGATGACCTGACTTCAGTCCTGAAGTGACAGCAACCGACGCAGAAATGCTAAGCCTCTGGTATTCGGGCCGGCCGAGGACTACCCTGGCAGGGATATCCCAAATGTGATGACTGCAACAGTGAATACACTCGAACATCTACATTTATGGTAAGTGTACACAACTGTAATTTCCTCCTCCCAACAAAGCAAAGGCTTCTATTAGAGACGGCTGCTTCTTGCCCCAGAAAAGTGAGCACGTGAAGGTCTGATTTATACCGTTAAATGCTAAATCCAGGTCTCTCTCTCTTTATAACACCTTTATTGAATTACATTTATGTAAAAGAAAAAATGAACCATGTCAACTTTTTCACAATTACAAACATGATACATCACATATTCTTTTATACAATTGTCAACAGACTAACATTACATAAGGTGATCAGTTTCACCCTTCGTTAAACCTCAATCCTTCTACAGATTATTCTGCATGTTCATAGTTTCATGTGTTTACTAGGCTAATGACCACAAGGGCCTTTTTAAGCCTAGTCATGCATCCTAAACCTCTGAGAAGTTCTGGTACCCTTTATAAGTGTAAGCAAGGGCTTGGGAGTTGTAACATGTACAAGCAGTGGCCTGGGAGATGAACCATTTACAGATTGCCTGTGTCTTTTATAGATGTAGGTGCCAAGCCAGGGTTGAATTTCCTGATGTTCTTAGTGATTCACTGTTGCAGTCAGCACATTAGAGTTATCCAGCCAGGGGTAGCCCTCAGTCGGCCTAAGTACCAGAGTCTTAGTATTTCTGCGTTGGTTGCTGTCTCTCCAGGACTGACGTCAGTTTGTCAGTGGTATAAAATCGGGCAGCTGACGCCATTACATCAGTCTTTCTTACCGAGGAGTCCAAAGCAGAAGCAGTTTGCACGAGTAACGGTCAGCCGCTACCGGAGTTTGTTTCCAAATTGAAGTTGAAGTCTTCTAAAGTGAAGTACCCCATTGGGGATTCTTTTTTTTTTGCTCTAAGCGATGTCAGAAAAAGTTAACAATTGTCTCGCCTGTGGAAAGCAAATACCACACTGAGACTTCCATTCTTACTGCATCACTTTAGGCCCAGACCACGACGTCCCTTGCTGTCGCTTTTGTGCTTTGATCAACACTAGAACTATATATCGTCGGGCCCTTATTGTAGCTAAATATTTTCGCTGTCAGTCCTCGTAGTCCGATATGGCTTTGGTAAGCCAACCGACTACTGATCTTCCAAAAACCGTAAGGATAAAGACAGAGACAGACCGCACAGGTCCAAAACTGCCAACAACGTTTCCGTTAAGCTAGTTGTCAGTTTTACCGGTCCTCAGTGAGGTGCTTTCGCAGCCCCTGATGCCCGCTTCTGCGGATTCGCAGGCCACTACCAAGACCCGTTAGGAGTCTGGTATGCCGCGAGACTCTTCGACTAAGGTGCCTGAGGATGACTACCTTGGATGGGTCCGGAGCTGCTGAGAAGGCACCGGCTTCCGAGGAAGTTCTTCACACTACCGATACTCTACACGAGCCGACGATTTATTTCGCGTCTTCAGTTCTTTGTAAAACTACCGAGTTTCTAAGGCCCAGGGTATGAACTACGCCTAAAAAAACGACGACCCAAGCTCAGGCACCTGCTTCCATGCCTCAGTCTCAAATGCTTAAAATGGCAGAAGACCTTATTATGCTTATTAGGGGAAGCCAGGCTACCCCTTCCAAAAGAAAGAGACTTGTCCTCAGTAGTTTTATCTGAACAGGAGACCGATGACTCTGAGGTTTCTGAATATGAAGACATGCAACCCCCCTCTGCTTATGAGGATTCTGATGCAGAGGAATCAATTCCTTCTGCCTCTCCTCCCGAGGATTTTTCATTTGGTGAAACCCTACATACTTTAAGGGAGCATTTCCAATGGAAATGTCAGGACTGTCCTCAGTCAAAAAAGAGACTCTGAGAATTCTTAGATTTACCACAGCACAGACCTTTAGCCATTCCTCCTGTCCTGGATGTTGTGGATGATGTTTTTATGGAATCCATTTGGACTCCTGACACCCTACCTCCTTCTCCCAGGAAACCTGACAGGTCCCTGACTCTCTCAAATTCCTTTTCAAAAATCACTGCTGACCCAGTGGTCATCTCCTAGGAACCAAAAGGAATTAAAGCAACCTCAGCTAAGAATCCCACCCCCTCAGACAGGGATTCCCGAGCTTTAGACAGATGGCGTAAAAAGTATACACCTATGCAACTCTTGGTATTACAGCACTAAATTGTCAGTTCTACATGCTGAAATATTAGCAGCATACCATGGAACTCCTCAAATAAATATATCTTCCTTTCCTGCTTGAGCAGAAAAAAAGAATTACAAGAGCTTATGCATTCTGCAAGCCATGTTACTAAGCATAGTGTAGTGTGGCTTTGATGCCCTAGAAGCATCTTGCAGGGCAGCAGTCACTGGTTCTGTCCTTAGAAGGCATGCTTGGCTTAAGGAACAGAACTTGCCAGACCATGTCAAATCCAAATTATTGGATGCACCCTTGAAAGACAATTTGTTTGGCACCAAGGTAGAAGAGGTCTTAAAAAAGATAGAAGAAAAAGCTAAATCTATGCAGACACTTAAGACTTTTTACAGGTCCTGCCTTTGAGGTTCAGTAGGCATTGCCCCTAAAAGCACTGGTCCTTTCTGGCCCCCTCCAGGCCAGCTCAGCCCAGACACAGGGGAAGCAGACCCCCCCCCCCCCCCCCAGACAGCAGTCTCATGGAATGCAGAGATCTAAGCAATGGAGTTCCTTCACTTGAAAAACAGGGAGTGCTAAGCCACCCCCTTATGGTAAGAACTCGCAGTGACTTTACACCTTCACCCCTTACCTCTGCCCACCTGCTTGTGCCCCTAGGAGGAAAACTCTCTTTCCATGCAAACAACTGGGCCTTTATTACCAACGACCGATGGGTCCTCAACATAGTGTCCCAGGAATATAAATTGTATTTCCACACACTTCCAACCCAAAAAGTGTTCCCAGATCTTCCACCAAACCAGTGGGCAGAGGCCAAAAAGCAAGTCTTTTCCGTGCTCTCCATGAGGGCAATACAGCATGTTCCTGCAGACCAGATAGGCCAAGGTTTCTATTTCAGACTCTTCCTGGTACCCAGAAAAGAGGGCACCTGGTGCCCAATCCTCAGTCTATCCATTCTAAACACCTTTCTGGTGATACCAAAATTCAAAATGCTCACCTCCAGCAGCTTCTTCCTATGCTTTCCAAGGATGCTTGGTTAGCCACCCTAGACCTAAAAGAGGCCTACCTACACATCCCAATCGGGGATTCTCTCAGGAAATGTCTACGTTTCAGGGCAGGATCCATGCACTTTCAGTTTTCTGTGCTTCCCTTTGGCTTATCCACTGTTCCCAGAGTTTTCACAAAATGCCTGGTTCCAGCCATTGCTTTTTGGCAGACAAAGGAATATTCAAATTTACCCCTACTTAGACGATTGCCTGATTCAGGCAGTCAGGAAAAGCTGTTACAGCATCTGACCTTTGTAAAGGACCTACTGACCTCCCTGGGGTATACTATAAATGAAAAGAAATCAAAACTAGTACCCACACAAAAAAATTGTATTCCTGGGCTCAAGCCTGGACACAGCATCCCAGATGGTATTCCTTACTCCAGAAAAACAAGCCTATCTGATGGGCTACTTCTCTCAACTAGCGACCAGAACCCAGTTATCCACAAGGAAAATCCTGCAAGCTCTGGGGTTCATGGCCTCCTGCATTCTACTCATGTCATATGCCAGACTGCATATGAGGAAACTACAATGGTACCTAAAAAGCCTTTGGGTGTCAACATTCACAAGACCTGGAAACTATCATACCCTGTCTAAGGAAAGCTTTTCTTTGCTGGGCAGCGGCATGCAACCACAAGGGACTTCCCTTCTCACAACCCCATGCCGCCCAGACCCTCACTACAGATGCATCAGACTATGCCTGGGGTGCACACCTGGACAGCAGGTGCATTCAGGGCCAATGGAGCCTAAATCAAATACATCTGCATATCAGACAAAAAGAGATGCCAGCTGTTATGCATTCCCTGACAGCTTTCAGGCCCCTACTCTCCCCAGGGGCCTCTAGTGATTAAAACAGACAACACCACAGTGATGTGGTATATCAACAAGCAAGGAGGGACTCACTTTTATCCTCTCTGCAGGTTCACCATGATCCTTTGGCACACAGCCTCAGCAATGCAAATACACCTGCTAGCACAATTCCTGCCAGGCTCCCTAAACTCTGTCAGACAACTTAAGCAGGAACCTGCTAGACCCAGGCAAGTGGCAGCTAGTCCACAGAACTTTCAACCTTGTAACTCAGAAGTGGGACACCCAGAAGGTTGGGCATCTTTGCCTCCCACTCCAATCATCAGCTCAGCAAATTCTGCACCAGGGAACCTTGCAGCAAGGTCTGGAAAGTGGATGCTCTATCCTTCCAATGGGTAAACCTCTCGATCTATGCATTTCCCCCTCTACCACTCATTTCAAGGGTACTGCTCAAAATAAGGGAGGAAAAACCAAGGGTAATCTTGATTGCCCCAGACTGTTCACGCCAGCACTGGTACCCACTGCTGCGCACAGCCTGTCACCCCTGCCACCATGGCACTTACCTCAGATCCCAACACTCCTCACCCAGAAAAATAGAGAATTCATGCATCCACAATTGCAGACCCTGAACCTGGCAGCCTGGCTTATTCTCTGACCTCTCCTCAAGCTGCCAGCCTAAGCAAATAAATTCTGGATGTTATACGTGAGGCCAGACGCCCCAGCACTAGAAAATCCTATGCTGACAAGTGGAAAAGGTTTTGCACCTGGATCCAGGCTAAGGGAGCTGAAACAGCACAGCCCTCCCTTCCTCTCATCATGGATTACCTTCCTCTGCCATGTCTGCTCATTACAGCACAGAGCCACCTCCTTCTCACACCCTCTCATCAAACAGTTCCTAAGAGAGGAAAACAAAGGCCGCCCAGAAGAGCTCCTACCCCAGCTTGGGACCTTAACTTTGTGTTGGAAAAGCTCACCCTACCTCTTTCAGCAGAGTTAAAATTCCTCTCTTGGAAAAGAGCCTTGCTTCTGCCCATCACTTCAGCTAGAAGAGTTTCAGAGCTACAAGCACTCATGGCTGTAGAGCTCTTCATCATTTTCCATGCTGACAGGGTCTTCCTCAGGACTAACCCAACTTTCATGCCTAAAGTGGTGTCCAGTGTGGCTCTCAGCCAATCAATTTGCCCACCTTTTTCCCTAACCCACAAAGCAAGAGGGAAAGGATTCTGCACTCTCTAGATGTGCACAGACCGCTCAGATTCTATCTGGATAGGACTAAATCTTTTGAAAAACTGACCAATTGTTAGTCAGCTTCGCAGCAGGGGCAGAGGGCAAGGCCATATCCAAACTATCTCCAAATGTATAGCACACTGCATCAATTTCTGCAACAAACAGCATGGGGAACCGCCCCCAAAGGGGTTCAGGACGCATTCCACCAGGCAGCCTCCACTTCTGCAGCTTTTTTTAGAGGGGTCCCCACCAGAGACATCCTGGAGGCTGCCAAATGGACTTGTGTTCATAACTTCACCAAGCATTACCACCTGTCTATCTTCAAATCCAGGGCAGGCTTTGCCACTGCAGCCTTGCAGGGCATCCTAGCCAGCCCCCAGTCTTCTTGACTGCATCCACCCTTTTTTTCAGCTTTGGGAATCAACCCAAGTGTGATGACTGCAACAGTGAAACACAAAGAACATAGTACAGTTGTGTACATTTACCATAAATGTAGATGTTTGTGTATTCACTGTTGCAGTCCTGGTTTCCCAACTGCCACCCCCTTGTGTGTGTCTCTCTCTCTCTCTCCTTACAGGGAATTTTTGGTATTTACTTTCTACTGGTGGTGTTCTTCCACCATAACCTAGCTCCCTATTTGGGGGTTTCTGACAGTTGGGGCAAGAAAAACTGATGATGTGACGATGGCTGCCGGATTTTATACCACTGGACGACCTGACGTCACTCCTGGAGTGACAGCAACCAACGCAGAAATACTAAGCCTCTGGTATTTCGGCCGACTGATTGCTAGCCCTGGTAGGATAACCCTAGTGTGATGACTGCAACAGTGAATACACTCGAACATTTACATTTATGGTAAGTGTACACAACTGTGCTTTGCCCATCAAATTGGCCAAGTTGCACTTGAATTGGGTTTGGGAGGAACTCTACTTCACATGGATGAGGAGCCTATTCCAGAGAGTAGGTAGTCTGTTGTGTTCCCACAATTTCCATTTTTGTGTCATTTTCTGCTAGTCTTTTCTAAAGATCACACTTTCCAGTTCTTTTGTCTGTTAAATATTCACTACTTCAGATACAGTTGTTTTAGACTTTAATTTCCACATTCTAATAATTCCTTTTTTTGGCAACCACCAAAATTAAACTTAAGATTTAACTATGTCTAGGTAATTCAGATCCTGTATCCCCATTTCAGAAAATAAGATGTTCTTCGTGTTTCACTGTTGCAGTTATTACATTTGGGTAATCTGCTGGCAGGTTGCCCTCAGTCGGCCTGAATAACAAAGTCTTGGGTCCTGCGTCAGTTGCTGTCTCCTCTTCCATGACGTCAGGTCGTCAGGGGTATAAAACATGCAGCCAACACCATTTTATTCAGTCTTTCTTGCCCAGTGGTGCCCGAAGCAGAAGCAGTTTGGCCGACTCCTGAATTTTTCACATTCGAGTTTCAGAACCGAAGTCTTCAAACTAAAGCGAAGTACCCCATTGGGGAAACTTTTTTTCTTGCTCCTTACCGATGTCAGTAAAAGTTAATAATTGCATTACTTGTGGGAAGTAAATACCTCGTAAGAATTTTCATTTGTACTGTATTCCTTGCCTAGGCCCAGATCACAACGTGCCTTGCTGTTGGTTTTGTGCTAGATTTAACCAATGCACTATTAAGCGTTGGTATATTTTTGCTTCTAAATATTTTGGTTCAAGATTTAATTATCCTGAAATGTCTGTTAGCAATCCGACTACCGGGGTTCACAAAAAACGCAAAGAAAAAGACAGAGACAGACCGTCGAGGTCCAAAACTGATGGTGAAGCTTCTCTTAAGCCAGTCGCCGGTACTAAGTGAGGTGCTTTCACAGCCCCTGATACCTGCTACTTTTGAGTTGCAGGCCTCTACCGAGACCCATTCGGAGTCCGGTATGCCGCGAGATTCTCAGAGTATTGAACACGTGGATGTCTCTCCCTTGGATGGGTCCGGAACCGCTGAGCAGGCACCGGCTTCTGAGGGTGTTTTCAGGCCTCAACATTTTTATATTAAACCAACGCCAGCCTCAAAAACAAGGTCAAAAACATCATAATGTGTTTAAAATACTGACTCATGAGCCACGTGCTCAGGCCCCTGTGCCTAAAAAACATATAATCAAAATGGCTGAGATTTAATTACCTTGATCAGGGGTTCCCAACCCCCTGCTAAGAGGCCTAGGCAAGGCACTGATTATGAATCTTCAGATCAGGTTTCCATTTCTTCTGATTCTTCTTCTGATCAGGAATTTTCTGTTCCACCCTTTGGAAACAGTCGCAATGACTTCCCTCTGCCAATGCCAAGCATTTATCTTTTGGCAGCACCCTTAGGGGGGAAAGCTAGCACTTTTTTCACAAAATTGGCACACGATCACCCAGGACAAATGGGTCCTAAATATAGTCTCTCAGGGCTACAGGTTCCACTTTCACACCCTTCCAAAGGCAAAAGGTATGCCAGACCTGCCACACAATCAATGGGCAGAGGCACAAAAACAAGTTTCATCTCTCATGGACATGAGAGCTATTCAGCCAGTGCCATAACAAGAACAGGGACAAGGATTTTAATCAAGACTTTTCTTAGTACCAAGAAAGGACAAAGCATGGAGACCAAATCTGGACCTGTCTATTCTAAATACTTTTCTGGATGTTCCGAAATTCAAAATATTGACTCTGCAACAGCTTCTGCCCATGCTGGGCATGAAGGCTTGGCTTGTAACTTTGGACCTCAAAGAGGCATACCTGCATGTCCCAATCAGGTAGTCTTGCAGAAGATACCGCAGATTCATAGCTGGCTCAATGCACTACCAATTCTCTGCACTGTCATTTGGCTTATCTACTGCACCCAGGGTCTTCATAAAATGCCTGGCACCAGTAATTGCATTTTGCAGACAGAGGAATTCAGATATATCCATACTTGGATGACTGTTTTATTCAAGCAGAGACTAAAGACATTCTACTAAAGCATCTGGCGTTTGTAAAAAGATTACTAATTTGCCTAGGGTACACAGTAAACGAAAATAAATCAAAACATGTACCCTCTCAAGAGATAATATTCTTGGGTGCAAGCTTAAATACAACTGCCCAGATGGCTTATCTCATGCCAGACAAACAAAGACAACTGACTTCTTGCTTCGAAAGTATGGCAACAAAGACCCAGTTATCTGCAAGAACCATTCTGCAGCCTCTGGGCTACATGGCCTCCTACATTCCATATGCAAGACCGCATATGACGAAACTGTAATGGTATCTAAAAAGTATTTGGACTCAACATTGCCACAGCCTGGAAGCATTAATTTCCCTCATTCCCTGCCTCCAACAGGAGTTTCGATGGTGGGCACAGGCCTGTCACCACAACAAGGGACAGCCATTCACTTTACCCACAGCCAGGCAAACACTAACAGATGCATCAGATTATGCCTGGGGGTCCCACATGGCAGGAAAATGTATTCAGGGCACATGGCCCCCAAGCCAAAAGGCATCTTCACATCAATCAAAAAGAGATGCTAGCTGTACAGAATGCCCTGACAGCCTTCAAGGATCTACTTCATCCAGGACAGCTGCTGATAGACGGACAACACCACAGTTATGTGGTACATAAACAAGCAGGGGGGCACACATTCTTACCCCCTCTGCAGACAAGCCATGATTTTGTGGAACACAGCATTGACCTACTAAGTACACCTGCAAGCACAATTCCTGCCAGGAAAAACAAATGCTCTGGCAGATGAACTAAGCAGAAAGCTCATGGATCCTCACGAGTGGAAACTAGATCCACAAATCTTCAGCATGATAACAAGGAAATGGGGATGCCCAGACACAGATCTTTTTGCCTCCCCTCACAACTGCCAACTTCAGAGATTCTGCACAAGGACTTGTCACAAACAAGCATGGAAAGTGGATGCCTTGTCATTCAGCTGGAACAACCTTACAGTATATGCCTTTCCTCCACTGCCTCTCCTCCCCAAGGTGCTCCTAAAGGTCAGACAAGAGAAGCCATAAATGATACTAATTGCCCCAGATTGGCCACGCCAACACTGGTACCCAATCCTAAGGAGCTTGTCCCGAGACCCAGCCTGGACATTGCCTCAAATTCCTCCTTTACTGACCCAACAAATCAATCAGATCCTGCACAGCCAACTCAGAACCCTAAATCTAGCTGCATGGCGGATAGTCTTAACCATTCAGAATACACCTCTCACTAAAGCAGTTATGGATGTTATTTTGGAGGCCAGGAGGCCCAGCACCAGGAAATCCTATGCAGAAAAATGGAAGAGATTCTGTGCTTGGAACCAGGCACAAGGAATTAACACGCTTGTTCCAAATATTCCCCAGATTTTACAATATCTAACTGAGATGCTGGACAAAGGCCTATCCTTCTCATCAATTAAGATCCATGCCTTTGCCATTTCAGCTCATTACAATACAAACCCATCTATTTTTTCACATCCATTGCTTAGGCAGATGTCCTTCAAGGATGCATCTGCAGTCATAACATATGGGTTGTCCTGCCTCAGGCAGCCCTTCGGTCGGCCGGATTCCAAAGTCTGGGTCTGGCATCGGCTGATGTCGCACTTTCCCCGACGTCAGAGCGTCTGGGGTATAAAAGCATCAGCCGACGCCATTTTCCTCAGTCTTTCTTGCCGCGCAGTGCCCGAAGCAGAAGCAATTCGCAAGTGCCGGTCGTTCAGATCCTGTGATAAGAAGAAATTCAGCTACCGAAGACTTCGAAAAAGCTAAGTACCCCGTTGGGGACTCTTTCTTGCCTCAAGACGATGTCAGATAAAGTAAATAATTGTTTAACTTGTGGGAAACAAATACCTCATAAGGATTTCCACTCTTACTGCCTTCCTTGCTTAGGCCCAGACCACGACGTCTCGGCCTGTTCAGCCTGTGCTTCCTTCAACCGACGAACTCTTAGACGTCGGTCGGAGTTTGCAGAGGAATTCTTTGGGGCTAATTTTGCATATAAGATGCCGTCAGAGACTCCGAAAAAACGGAAGGACAAGGACCGACACTCGCGGCCCGCGGTTTCGGCTGAAACCACGGTAAGGCCTACCGCGAGTCTCGGTTTCGGCTGAAACTGAGTCCTCGGAGCTTCCTTTAACCGAATCCACTCAACCGACCACCGCGGCCCTGGAGGCCCCGGCTGAGTCGGCTACTGAGCTACCTACCGAAACCAGTGTCCAGGAAATATCCGACACCATACCTTTGGACAAATCTACTCCTGCACGTGGGGCAGCTAGACCCCCTGCTTCCATGTCCATTAAGGCTTTTTCCATGGCTAAAGCTGCCAAACTTACTAAAGCTTTGCCTCCCAAAACTACCTCCCAGAGGCCGCCTTCTTCTAGTTCTCAGATCCTCAGCCTGGCAGAGGATCTTATTTCTTTAATTAGAGGTTCTCAGCCTCACCCGGACAGGGGCTCTCACCCACCACCAGACAAAAGGCCCAGGACTGAGCCCTCTGACCAACACTCTTCAGATGAGTCCACGGATGGATCTGAGTTAACAGACCACCAGGAGGAGGCTTATTAAGCCCTATGAGGATTCTGATGCTGAAGAATCTATTCCTTGACCTCCCCTCCTGAAGAGTTTTCTTTTGGTGAGACTCTACATTCCATGAGAGAGCATTTTCAGTGGCAGGGTCAGGAATTCTCTGATTCTAGAAAGAGATTAAGGACCATTTTGCATTTGCCTCAACATAGGCCCTTAGCTATACCTCCTGTTTTGCATGTTATTGATGATGTGTACAATGATGTTAGTACAGCCCTGATACTCTCCCCCCGGCACCTGCCAAACCTGATAGATACTACAGGGTCCCGGATTCTCATTTTCATCTGTATAAGGCCCATTCCACAGACCCAGATACTATTTCTCAGGGCCCTAAAGGGGTTGCAGCTGCCACTGCCAAAAATCCTCTACCTTCTGAAAGGGAGTCTAGAGCTTTAGAGAGATGGGGAAAGAAGGTATATACTTCTGCAACTCTTTCTGTGAGGGCATTAAATTGTCAATTTCATATGATACAGTACCAAGAGTATTTGTTAGATGAACTGAATAAGAAACTTTCTTCTTCTGAACCCCTTGACCGTAAATCCCTTCAGGACCTGGTACATAACTCACAGCAGGTTAGTAATCATTTCTTAGTGTGGTTATGATGCACTGGAGGCTTCATGTAGGTCAGCTATGACTGGGGCAGTTATTCGTAGGCATGCCTGGCTGAAGGAACAATCCATGCCAGACCATGTTAAAGCTAAACTCCTGGATGCTCCAATGGAAAAACAAAAATTTTTTGGCTCCTCGGCTCAGGAGGTCTTAAAGAAGTTTGAAGTAAAGGCTAAATCTGTGCAAACAGTTAAGGATTTTCTGCAAGTACAACCACCGAGATTCAGCAGAAACTGGCCTACTAAGAATTGGTCCTTTCCAGACTCGGACAGAGCCCAGAGAGGCAGGAACAGGCGTCCCAGAGGTAGAGGGCAAGCTAGGGACTCCTACAGAGGCCGTCAGTGGCAGCCTACCAACCAGAGAGGTAGTGCAGCAACAGCAACAACTACTACTACACCAGGACAGACACAATGACTTCACTTTGATTCCGCCTACCAGGGCTCAATTGGAAGCACCCTTAGGGAAAGCTTTCTTTATTCTCAAAAAACTGGCATTATATTACAAGGGACACATGGACACTGCAAATAATAGACAAAGGATACAGGTTCCACTTCCACACTTTGCCAAGAAGAAACGGAATGCCAAACCTGCCACCAAATCAGAGGGCAGAGGCTTTAAAGCAGATCAACAACTTACTTCAAATGAAAGCCATAGAAAAAGTTCCTCTTTCAGAACAAGGTCAAGGATTCTACTCCAGACTATTCCTTGTTCCAAGAAAAGAAAATCAATGGAGGCCTATTCTTGACCTGTCCGCACTAAATACTTTCCTCATTGTGCCAAAATTCAAGATGCTGACCCTACAGCAACTTCTTCCCATGCTGGGCAAGGAGTCTTGGCTGGTGACTCTAGATCTCAAGGAGGCATACCTGCATGTCCCTATTCGACCAAGTTGCAGAAGACACCTCAGATTTCTTGCAGGATCAGAGCATTATCAATTCTCAACATTGCCCTTTGGCTTATCTACTGCGCCCAGAGTATTCACGAAATGCCTGGCATCAGTAATTGCACACTGCAGACTTCAGGGGATTCAAATCTACCCATGTCTGGACGACTGCCTTATACAAGCGGACAACAAGGAAAATTTGATAAAGGACTTGGCATATGCCATCCACCTACTACAGGCCTTGGGATACACAGTCAACATCCAAAAATCAAGACTTGTTCCATCCCAAAGGATAACCTTTTTGGGTGCAGATCTGGACACAACCACCCAAATGGCCTTTCTCACAGAAGAAAAACAAAACAACTTCGGATTACTTCATGAATCTGACAAGACAAACTCGGCTAACTGCAAGGAAAATCCTGCAGGCCCTGGGTTACATGGCATCCTGCATAATTCTGATTCCACAGGCCAGGCTGCGTATGAGAAAATTACAATGGTACCTAAGGAGTGTATGGTCTCAGCACAGTCACAGTTTAGAAGCTTTGATACCAATTATTCCTTGCCTTCAAAAGGAATTCCTGTGGTGGGCTCATGCCTGCCAGTCCAACAGAGGGTTGCCTTTCAACAAACCAAGAACAAAGCAAACCATCACCCGGACGCTTCGGACCGAGGATGGGGAGCACACATGGAGGGCAAATGTATCCAAGGCCTATGGTCTCAAGGACAGCTGCGCATGCACATAAACCAAAAGGAAATGCTGGCAGTGATGCACGCAATCGAGGCCTTCAAAACCTTTCCTCCATCAAGGTCACCTGTTAATGAGTGTAAAAATAACCACAGAAACTGGAACGCTGCAACAGATTTATTCCGGTACCTCGGCGAAATGCCTTCAAAGGAATAAAGTACAAGCACATGTTGCAACTATTTATATTGTGCAAAATGCAATTAATCAATTACAAAAAGTTAATTGTAAAGAAAAAAAGTGACCAAAGTATTTAAAGAGACATTACATATGACAAGCAAATATAAGTGAATATGAACATTTGGCACTAAATCCATATAGAGAAGATGTCTAATAATCAAAGAAAAGCATTGAAATGCAACATAGAAAATTACAACAGCAAAAAATGCCAAATTCATTAAATAGTAAGATTTACCTCCAAATTCATACCCCTAGATCTCAAAGTACCAAATTTTAAAATGAAGCTGCTCTCTAACTTCAAAAGATTTTGTAAACAATTTACACCATTCTTAGATTTCTATTCATGAATATTCTTTTGAGGAAGCTGATAATTTTGTTATGGGTGATTTAGATTCTGAAACTGCTTCTAGCTCTGTTTTGGATTTTGGTAGTGATGCCTTGCATACTGAGCGTTTCTGTACTGGATATGGCAAACTTACTGTTCCAAGTTTGCCTGTGTGTAGCTCATTTTGTCCACCTAAAAATTGTTCCATTTTGAAGGTTTTTGAAAATGTCCTTGTAAAAAAGTGGAAATTGAGTATGCTTTAAAGGAAATGAAAAATGTCTCTAGTAAATATATTTTTTGCACGGCGGATAAAGGGGAAATTGGGTTATTATGGAAAGATGTCATTATTTAAAAATGAATTATGATCTTTTGTGTAATGACTGTGTTTATGTAGAACTGTCCAATAACCCGGTTAGTGAGTATAATTCATTGCTTATGGAGCTTTTAGAAAGGGGCAAAAGGTTAGGTTTCTTGAATAGCAGGGATGTTAAAAAATTGTTTATTGTTAACCCCAAGGACCCAACTTTTTATGCTTTGCCCAAAATCCATAAGAATCTACTAGATCCCCCTGGTCGTCCAATTGTGTCTTGTTGTGGAGGCTTTTTGGAACATATAGGCATACTTTTAGATAGCATTCTCAAAAAAGAACTTAAGAATGTCACTTCTCACATTAGTAACACCAATCAATACTGTGAGTTGATTAAAAATTTCAGATGGGACAAAACATTTTATTGGGCTACGGTTGATGTAAAGGCTCTTTACACCAGTATTAAAACTAGATTTGGTTTGGAGGCCATTAGTAAAATTTTGGGGGAGGGACCACGTACTTCATTCATCATTTTGTTATTAGAGTTTGCACTCACTCATAATTATTTTCTTTTTGAACAAAAGATTTTCCTTCAAAAAGAGGGCACTGCGATGGGGGCTAATTTTGCCCCTACTTATGCTATTTTGTTTGTCATATTTTGAGATTAGCTTTTTGTATACTTTAGAGTTTTTTCAAAAAAATGTAATTTCATATCATGGATATATTGATGATTTGATTTTCATTTGTAAGGGTAAAACGTCAGATTTTGATAATTTTGTGGACCAACTTCAAAATAAATTTGGTTTGGAATTCACATTCACAGTGAACACACAAATAATCCAATTTCTGGATATTTTGTTATACGTAGATGAAAATGAATTAGTACAGTTTAGACCCTTTAGGAAGAATACAGCTTCAAATAACTTTTTACATGCTACCAGTGCACATCCTGCACATTTAATTGAAGCACTTCCTTTTGGTGAATTTAAACGCATCAAGGAACATACCTCAGATAGTGCCAATTTGAGGGTGGAATTCGAGAATGTTAAATTCAGACTACTGTTTAGAGGTTATTCTGAAAGCATCATCAAGAGAAGTTGTGATAGATTGTCAAACCCTGATAGGAATAAAAACAGGGTCAAAAAAGTAGGTAATCAAAGTTTCAGATTTAAGGAAACTTTGTGACAAAAGTGAAAATATATTTCTTGTAACTAAGTTTTCTTCTTTTTCAACGACTTTGAAATATATTGTAGACTTTTTATGGCCCATTATTTGCAAAAATGAAGAAATAGGTCACTTATTTCCAAATCATGTCATGTTATCACGGAAAACAGCTCTGCTCCTAGCAATAACTTCAGCAAGAAGAGTCTCAGGAGTTACAGGCATTAATGGCTGTGGAACCTTTTATTATCTTCCATCCGGACAGGGCTTCTCTAAGGACAAACCCAAAATTTTTGCCTAAGGTAGTGTCCAGTGTGGCTCTTAACCAAACCATTCATTTGCCTGCTTTTTTCCCAAACCCACAGAATAAAGGGGAGAGACTTCTGCATTCTTTGGACATACACAGACAGCTATGCTTCTACTTGGACAAAACTAAAGCTTTCAGAAAGACTGAGCATCTTTTAGTGGCATATGCTGCAGGATCACAAGGAAAGGCCATCTCAAAGCAGACTATTTCCAAATGGATAGGACACTGCATTCGTTTCTGCTATTCACAGCATGGCAAGTCAGTGCCTAAGGGCATTAGACCACATTCTACCAGAGCAGCAGCCACCTCAGCAGCCTTCCTCAGAGGAGTACCAACAAAGGATATTTTGGAGGCTGCAACTTGGACTTCAGTGCACACTTTTAATAAGCACTACCACTTACCTCTTTACTCCAAATCCAGAGCAGACTTTGCCACTGCAGTTCTGCAGGGCCTTATAGCCACTCCTAATTCTATTTAGACCCAGCTGCCCAACCTCAGCTTTGGGATTCAACCCAAGTGTAATGAAAGCAACAGTGAAATACGATGAACATAGTACAGTTGCGTACCTACCATAAATGTAGATCTTAGAGTGTATTCACTGTTGCAGTCCAGGTTACCCACCCACCATCCCCCTTTCTTTGCTGGGATTTGTTTGTACTTCTCTATCCTATACAACCTATGTGGTGTATTTGCTTGTAGATGAAGTATTGATGATCATCGTGTTACCCTGCTGCAGTCATCACACTTGGGTTATCCTGTCGTCAGGCGGACCCGCAGTCGGCTGGAATTTCAAAGTCTTGGTCCGGCGTCGGTTGCTGTCGCTTCTTCCCTGACGTCAGTGCACCAGGGGTATAAATAATGCATCCAACGCTATTTTCTTCAGTCTTTCTTGCCGTGCGGTGCCCGAAGCAGAAGCAGTTCGCAAGTGCCGGTCGGCCGAATCCTGAGATTTTCGAAGTCGAATTTCAGATCCGAAGTCTTTAATAAAGCTAAGTACACCATTGGGGAAACTTTTCTTGCCTCAGACCGATGTCAGAAAAAGTTAATTGTATTTCTTGTGGGAAGCAAATACCTCATAAGGATTTTCATTCTTACTGTATACCTTGCCTAGGCCCAGACCACGACGTCACTGGTTGTCGTTTTTGTGCTAGGTTTAATAAGCGTACTATAAAAAGACGCTTTGATTTCGCACAACATTACTTCGGTAGAAAATTTAACTATACCATGCCGTCGGAGCAACAGACTACCGGCGTGCACAAAAAACGCAAGGATAAGGACAGGTAGCCTAGACCCAAGCCAGACTCCGAGGCCTCGGCTGGACAGGTCTCGGGTGCACCGGTCTTCAGTGAGGCTTCGACGCAGCCCCTGACTACCGCAGATTTGGAACCTGAGACTGCTTCGGAGCCTTTGGCGGAGAGTGCTAGGCTGACGCAGCCATTTTGTTTAGCCCCTACCGACGACACTACAGAAAGAGATGTCGGTGCTGCAGAAACACCTTCGGTTTCGGAAGGCATCTTCAGACCGACGACCCTCACCATAAAAACGTATCCTAAGCCTAAGACTCCTATTAAGTCAAAAAAGACTGCACTTCAGTCCCCAGTTCAAGGCCACCTGCCTAAGAAACAGATGCTTAAAATGGCTGAAGATTTGATCTCTTTAATCAGGGGTTCCCAACCCCCACCCGACAAAAGGCCTAGACAAGAGGAAGATTATGCCTCCTCTGAACAAGTGTCTATTTCCTCAGGCTCCTCTGAGGACCAAGATTACTCCTTTTCCCCTTATGAAGATTTTGATGCTGAGGATTCTATTCCCTCAGCCTCTCCTCCTGAAGACTACTCCTTTGGGGAAACTTTACACACTATGAGGGAACATTTTCACTGGGAAGGTCAGGACTACTCTGACTCAAAGAAAAGGCTCAGAGAGTTTCTTTTACTCCCCCAGCACAGACCACTTGCCATCCCCCAGTTTTAGACATTGTGGATGATGTTTACTTAGAATCTAGTTTGAACCCAGATTCTCTGCCTCCTGCTCCAGCCAAACCAGACAGATAATATAGAGTGCCTTACTCCCACAAATTCTTTTATAAAAGCCCTGTTGCTGATCCAGAGACTATCTCCCAGGGTCCCAAAGGGGCTAAGGCTTCTATGGCAAAAAATCCTGTACCCTCTGAAAGGGACTCTAGAGCACTTGACAGGTGGGGGAAAAAGGTTTACACCTCAGCCACTCTAGCTATGAGAGCACTAAATTGCCAATTTCACATGCTAAAATATCAGCAATTTCTAATGTCTCAGTTAAAACAAAAAATGAGCACACTCCGTCAACAATCCGAATTGAAAGAAATGCAGGATCTGTTGCATGCAACTGAACAGGTGGGCAAACATACTTTACAATGTGGGTTTGATTCCTTAGAGGCTTCCTGCAGAGCAGCTGTCACTGGGTCTGTTATACGTAGGCATGCTTGGTTAAAGGAACAAGCTCTGCCTGATCATGTTAAGGCAAAGCTTCTAGATGCTCCCTTACAGCAGGATGTTCTATTTGGAGTTAAAGCAGAAGAAGTCTTAAAGAAAATGGAGGATAAGGCAAAATCTATGCAGACAGTCAAAGATTTTCTACAGGTACAGCCCCCTCGCTTCAGCAGAAATTGGCCAACAAAAAATTGGTCCTTTCCAGCTACTGACAGACCACAGAGTGGTAAATACAGACGTCCAAGAGGCAGAGGACAACCACAAGCCCAATACAAACCTCAACAATGGGGCACTGCAACACAGAAGGGAGGAGAAGACAGGCCCCAAACTGCTAGAAGGCAAACTCATTGACTTATACCTCGTCCGGCCAAGGAACACTCTCTTGGCAGCTCCCTTGGGAGAACTCACACTTTTTACAGACAACTGGCATATTGTCACAAAGGACAAATGGGTCCTAGACATAATTTCATGAGGATACAGATTCCATTTCCACACCTTGCCAACGATAAGAGGAATGCCAAACCTGCCACAAAATCAATGGGCAGAGGCACAAAAACAAATTACAGCTCTCATGGACATGAGAGCCATTCAACTGGTACCTGCATGGGAGCACGGCCAAGGATTTTACTCAAGACTCTTTCTAGTCCCCAGAAAGGACAATGCCTGGAGACCAATTCTGGACCTTTCAATTCTAAACACCTTCTTACATGTACCCAAATTCAAGATGCTAAGACTACAGCAGCTTCTTCCTATGCTGGGCAAGAAAGCATGGCTAGTAACGTTGGACCTCAAGGAGGCATACCTGCATGTCCCTATCAGACAAAGTTGCAGAAGATACCTCCGATGTTAATCGTGCATACAGCTGCAGTAATCACATATGGGTTCTCTGCCGTCAGGCGGTCCCTTGGTCGGCCGAATTCCAAAGTCTAGGTCCGGCGTCGGTTGTTGTCCCCTTCTTCCTGACGTCAGTGAGGCAGGGGTATATAAGACACATCCGACGCCATTTTCTTCAGTCTTTTTTGCCGCACGGTGCCCGAAGCAGAAGCAGTTCGCAAGTGCCGGTTGGCCAGCTCCTGAATTTACGAAAAATTGGAAACCGAAGTCTTCATTAAAGCTAAGTACCCCGTTGGGGAAACTTTTCTTGCCTCAGACCGATGTCAGAAAAATTTAACAATTGTATTTCTTGTGGGGAAGCAAATACTGCATAAGGATTTCCATTCCCTCTGCATACCTTGTTTAGGCCCAGACCACGACGTCTCGGGCTGTCGCTTTTGCTCTACTTTCAGTAAACGCACTATTAAGCGTCGGGCGGAGTTTGCCCAACACTTTTTGGTACAGCCTCTGATTATAAAATGTCGTCGGAGACTCCAACTACCGTTTTGTCCAAAAAACGCAAGGACAAGGACCGACACGCGAGGTCCGCGGTCCCCACCCTTCACCACGCCAAAACCGGCTACACGTGGTCCGGTTCTCAGCGAGATGCCTTTGCAGTCCCTGACTACCGACGACACTTCTTTGGCGGTGTCTTCTGTAACCGAGACCGCAGGTACCTTGGCCCAGACCCAGACTACAACCACCGAAGCCACTGTGAGCGTTGAATCTCCTAATGTGGATAGGTCCACTTCTACCCATGGTGTCTTTAGACCCTCGTCTTCCTTTTCCATTAAGGTAGTGAAAAAGCGAAACTGGAACACAATAAGAGCAAAGCTTCTAAATCCAAACGTGTATTTATTGCACCAAATAGAAAGTAAGCGCTTTCGGCAGAATAAAAATTCCGCCTTCTGCGAGAAAGCGCTTGTACTTCTATTTTGGTGCAATAAATACTCGTTGAATTTAGAAGCCCCATTAAGGCCTTTACTAAGTCCAAATCAGCCAGGCATCCCAAGAGGCCTGTTGCACAGGGCCCATCTCCAGGCCCCATGCCTAAAACCAGATGCTTAAAATGGCTGAGGATTTAAATACTCTTATCAGGGGTTCACAACCCCCCCCCCCCCAGACAAGAGACCCAGAGTGGAGGAAGATATTCTCCCTCTTCTGATCAGGGATCCATTTTATCAGAACATTCTGATGTAGAGGAACACTCTTACTCCCCTTATGAAGATTCGGATGCAGAGCAGTCCATTCCTTCTGTATCTTCTCATGAGGATTTTTCTTTTGGGGAAACCTTGCACACCTTGAGGGAACACTTTCATTGGGAAGGCCAAGACTTTTCTGATTCTAAGAAAAGACTTAGGGAATTTCTTTTGTTACCTCAACACAGACCTCTGGCGATACCTCCTGTCTTGGACATACTTGATGATGTTTATTCGGAGGCTTGCCTTAGTCCGGATTCCCTGCCTCCTGCCCCAGTCAAACCTGATAGGTACTACAGAGTTCCTAACTCTCACCAATTTCTTTACAAAAAGCCATAATGCTGACCCTGAAACCATTTCTCAAGGCCCCAAGGGAATGAAGGCCTCTACTGCTAGAACCCACTACCTTCGAAGAGAGTCAAGATCCTTAGAAGGGGGGGAAAAAAGGTATATACCTCGGCCACTCTAGCCATGAGGGCCTTAAATTGTCTGTTTCATATGCTTAAATATCAGCAGTTTCTGTTATCACAATTAAGGAATAAAATGTCTCAACCTGAACAACCAGACTTGAAGGAGTTGCAGGATATGATCCATAGTGCAGAACAAGTGGGTAAACACACCTTACAATGTGGCTATGATGCCCTAGAGGCTTCAAGTAGAGCTGCTGTTACAGGATCAGTTATTCGTAGACATGCTTGGCTTAGGGAACAAACCTTGCCTGATCATGTGAAGGCTAAACTATTAGATGCTCCTTTAC
>NC_056751.1:732579162-732642734 GCF_019279795.1 Protopterus annectens
TAAAGATCAAACAGGACAAACCAAGGACGGTTCTTATTGCACTAGATTGGCCTCGCCAGCACTGCTATACCCCTCTTGCACAGCATGATACTGTTGGATCCATGGCACCTACCTCAGACACCTTCCCTGCTCTCCCAGCAGGCGGGGCAGATTCTGCACCCTCAGCTTCAAACCCTGAATCTTGCAGCCTGGCTAATTCCGTGAGCTCTCCAATAGCATCCCTCAGTAAGCCGGTGCTAGAGGTCATTCTGAAAGCAAAGAGACATAGTACAAGAAAATCCTATGTTGAAAAGTGGAAAAGATACTGTTCCTGGAGCCAGACCCAGGGTATTGGCACTACTGTGCTCAGTTTACCTCATATTTTTCAGTACTTAACAGAAATGGTCCACAAGGGCCTATCCTTCTCGTCAATTAAAATTCATGCCTCTGCAATTTCAGCGCATTATAATACTGAATAATACACTTCTCTCACCTCCTGTTAAAGCAATTCCTCAGAGGGGCTAAAAATTTAAGACCCCCCCCCCCCCAGGCGAGCCCCTACTCCAGCTTGGGAACTTAACTTTGTATTGGAAAAGCTCACTCTCCCTCCATTTGAACCAGCTGCAGCTGCAGAGTTGAAATTCCTTTCTTGGAAAACAGCCTTCCTTCTAGCCATCACTTCAGCAAGAAGAGTGTGTGAATTACAAAAGCAGTTCGCAAGTACCGGTCGGCCGACTCCTGAGATTTTCAAATTAAAATTTCAGATCCGAAGTCTTCATTAAAGCTAAGTACCCCATTGGGGAAACTTTTTTCTTGCTCCAGACCGATGTCAGAAAAAGTTAATTGTATTTCTTGTGGGAAGCAAGTACCTCATAAGGATTTTCATTCTTACTGTATTCCTTGCCTAGGCCCTGACCACGACGTTGCTAGTTGTCGGTTTTGTGCTAGATTTAACCAGCGCACTATTAAGCGTCTGTACAATTTTGCATTTCATTATTTTGGCAGAAGATTTAACGATATAATGCCGTCGGAGCAACCAACTACCAGAGTTTATAAAAAGTGCAAAGAAAAGGACAGGCACCCGAGGTCCAAAACAGATGACGAGGCTTCCGCTAGGCCTGTCGCTGGTTCGCCAGTTCTCAGTGAGGCACTTTTGCAGCCCCTGATGCCTGCTTTTTCAGAGCCACAGGCCACTTCCGACTCCCATGTGGAGCCGACTAGACCGCTGGAAACTCAAGGTATTGGACACTCGGAAACTATTCCCTCAGGTGGGTCCAGAGCCGCTGAGCAGGCATCGGCTTCTGAGGGTGTTTTCAGGGCTACACAGTTATATGTAAAACCAACTTCAGCGTCAAAGGCAAAGACTAAAGCATCTCTAAATAAGTTTATAGGTAGGTACTAGGCTATTGGCCCTAGGGCCTATATAAGCCTAGCCAAAAGTGTACCCTGGCTTTTGCCACCCAAGAAAATTATTTTCATGTGCCACTGTCGAGCAGAACCACAGAAGTGATCCCCGGGGTGAATTTCCTATTACCCATCCAATCATCAAGATTTTTCTTGAAGAGTGCTAATGAGGAGCTCTGTTTGACATAGGTAGTCTGTTCCAGAGTATGGGAAGTCTCTGGGACAGGAATCTATCCCTCCAGCATGTTTTGTTTATTGTGGTGACAAGGTTTAGGTCCCTAGAGTGTGTAGCTCGGAGGGATTGGGATTTCTTTAAGTGGAGCATGTCCAACAACTCTGGGTTTGACATAGCTTTGTATGTTAGGCAGAGATCGCCTCTGAGTAGGCGATATGTGATGGAGTAAAGCTGGAATTTTTTGAGACGGTTCATGAAGGCATCTGTTTGAGGCCAGTAATCCTCTTTGTGAGGTATTTTATGCCTTCCAGTTGTTGATGTCTTGTGAGGTACATACCAAAAGGGGCGTTGTACTCTATAATGGGTCTAATGAGTGATGAGTAGAGGGGAACAATGACTTCTTTTTTTCTGGATGAGAAACCTTTTGTGATGAGGTGTGCCACATAGAAAGATTTCCTGACCACTTTGATGATGTGATTATCAAAGGAGAGACTACTGTCCACCTGTGTCCCAAGGTCTCTTATCACACTTTCGATGTTAAGTAGACTACCACCTATGTGGTAGTTCATGGGTACGGAATTTTTACCAAAAGGGATGACAATGCACTTTTTGGCATTGAGCTTGAGACCATGTCTTTGACACCAGGCATCTGTCTCAGTGTGGCCCTTTTTGTAGGATGTCCACATCCTTAGGAGTATCAATTATGGCTCCTAGTTTGCAGTCATCTGCGATTTTAGTTAGCCAAAGATCTTCTGTGTTAGCCTGTACTTCAGAGACGTAGACACCAAACAGGAGAGGACCCAGGACTGAACCCTGTGGTACTCCACTTATCACTGGTCTGAAGTCTGATTTGGAGTCTGCTACTTCCACAGTGTGGGTTCTTTCAGTAAGCCAGTTGGCAACCCATCTTGTGACATAGGGATTTATAGCTAGTTTAGTGAGTTTATCTATAATTCCAGAGTGGGGGGTGGTGTTGATCGCCTTGGCGAGATCTAGATCGGCTGTGTGAACCACCTTACCCTCATCTATGGCTTTGGTGACTACTTCAAAGAAGTCTATCTGGTTTAGGAGACATGATCTGCCTTTTACAAACCCATACTGTGTGGGGTCCAGGGTTTGGAGACAAAGAAACAAGTACAGCATTCTCCTGGACAGGCCTCCATGCCTAAAAAAACAGATGCTTAAAATGGCCGAAGACCTAATTACTTTGATCAGGGGTTCCCATCCCCCTCCTGGTAAGAGGCTTAGGCAAGAGATAGAATATGCATCTTCAGATCAGGTTTCCATTTCCTCTGATTTCTGTTCTGAACAGAAATATTCTCTTCCTCCCTTTGAGGATTCTGATGCTGAAGAATCTATTCCTTCAGCCTCTCCTCCTGAGGATTATTCTTTTGGGGAAGCCCTGCATACTATGAGGGAGCATTTCCACTGGGAGAGCCAAGATTACTCAGAATCCAAGAAAAGGCTTAGAGACTTCCTTTTATTACCTCAGCACAGGCCCCCTTGCTGTTCCTCCTGTTTTAGGCATTGTAGATGATGTATTTTCAGAGTCCGGGCTACCTCCTGACTGTTTGCCACCAGCTCCTGTTAAACCAGACAAGATACTACAGGGTTCCTGATTAACATAAATTTCTTTATAAAAACCCTGCTGCAGGCCCAGAAACTATCTCGCAGGGTCCCAAAGGGGTCAAGGCGTCCACTGCAAAAAACCCTATACCCTCTAATAGGGATTCAAGGGCCCTGGACAGATGGGGGAAAAAGATTTATACTTCTGCAACCTTGGCTGTAAGAGCTTTAAATTGTCAATTTCATATGCTTAAATATCAGCAATATCTAATGTCACTGCTTAAACAGAAAATGTTGACAAATTCAGAATGTGCAGAAAACAAAGAAATGCAGGATTTATTGCATGCAGCTGAACAAGTAGGAAACCATACTTTGCAATGTGGTTTTGATTCTCTAGAGGCCTCTTACAAGGCCGCTGTTACAGGTTCTGTCATTAGGAGACATGCTTGGTTAAAAGAGCAGAATCTGCCCGATCATGTTAAAGCAAAATTATTAGATGCTCCATTAGCAACAGGATACCTTGTTTGGTGTTAAGGCAGAAGAGGTGTTGAAAATGCAGGACAAAGCTAAATCCTATACTAACAGTCAAGGATTTCTTACAGGTACAGCCTCCCAGATTTAGCAGGAACTGGCCTGCAAAGACAAAGAATTGGTCCTTTCCAGTGTTAGGCCACAAAGAGGCAAATACAGATGCCCCAGAGGCAGATCACAGCCTCAAGGCTCATACAGGCCTAAACAATGGGGTGCTTCAACCTCCAAAAGCGGAAAAGAAAAATCACAGCCATACAGGAAGCAGTCTCAATGACTTCCCCCTGCCAGCTCCAAGCACTTATCTTCTGGCAGCTCCTTTGGGGGGAAAACTAGCACTTTTTGCACAAAATTGGCACATGATCACCCAGGACAAATGGGTCTTAAATATCGTATCCCAGGGCTACAGGTTCCATTTTCACACCCTGTCAAGGCGAAACGGTTTGCCAGACCTGCCCCGCAATCAATGGGCAGAGGCACAAAAACAAGTTTCATCCCTCATGGACATGAGAGCCATTCAGCAAGTACCACAGCAAGAGTAGGGACTAGGATTTTACTCAAGGCTATTTTTGGTGCCCAGAAAGGACAAAACCTGGAGACCAATACTGGACCCGTCTATCTTGAACACATTCCTGGATATTCCAAAATTCAAAATGTTAACTCTGCAGCAGCTTCTGCCCATGCTGGGCAAGAAGGCTTTGCTTGTGGCTTAAGACCTAAAAGCGACATACCTGCATGTCCCAATCAATCATGCAGAAGATACCTCAGATTTATAGCTGGCTCAATGCATTGCCAATTCTCTGCACTGCCCTTTGGCTTATCTACTGTGCCCAGGGTCTTCACAAAATGCCTGGCACCAGTAATTGCTTTTTGCAGACAGAGGAATTCAAATATATCCTTACTTGGACGACTGCCTTATTCAAGCTGAGAACTAGGACACTCTACGTTTGTAAAAATATTGCTAACAGGCCTAGGGTACACAGTAAACGAAAAGAAATCAAAACTCTTACCCTCTCAAGAGATAATATTCCTGGGTGCAAGCTTAAATACAGCTGCCCATCTGGCTTATCTCACGCCAGACAAACACAGACAACTGACTACTTATTTCAAAATGTTGGCAACAAAGACCCCGTTATCTGCAAGAAAAATTCCGCAGGCTTTGGGCTTCATGGCATCCTGCATTCTGCTAATTCCATATGCAAGACTGCATATGAGGAAACTTCAGTGGTATCTAAAAAGTGTTTGGACTCAACATTGCCACAGCCTGGAAACAATAATTACCCTCATTCACTGCCTGCAACAGGAGTTTCGATGGTGGGCAAAAGCCTGTCATCACAACACGGGACAGCCATTCACCTTACCCACAGCCATGCAGACATTGACAACGGATGCATCAGATTTTGCCTGGGGGGGCCCATATGGCAGGAAGATGTATTCAGAGCACATGGTCCGCAATTCAAATGCATCTACATATCAATCAAAAAGTGATGCTAGCAGTTCAAAATGCCCTGACAGCCTTCAAGGATCTACTTCATCCAGGACAACTACTGATAAATGCAGACAATACCACAGTCATGTGGTACATAAGCAAGGGGGCACACATTCCTACCCCCTCTGCAGACTAGCCATGAACTTGTGGAACACAGCATTGACTTACCAAGTACATCTGCAGTCAAAAACTGCCCCATGGCTTTCCAAAGACACTAAAAAAAACTCATCCTCGCCAGAAATAAAGTTTGGACCAAATGGAGAAGCCACAGAAATAGCCCAGATTTTCTTAACTTCCGCCAGCTTAGAAATCAGGCTAAAAAATCTATAATCTCAGACAAGAAAAAGTACTACTGTGAACTTCAGCAAACTCATCTTAACTCCAGACAATTTTGGTCATCAGTGAATAGACTCCTCTCCCCAGGTACTGCCAAAACTCCCTCCCCACTAAATGCCAACCCAGACACCCCTTTCCTAACTGCAAATACTTTTAACTCTTTTTTTTTTTCCGAAACTATTCAATCCCTAGCTAGACAAATGAATACAAACAACTACTACCCCCCAAACAACCCAGCTAACTTCTTACAACTTCTCTCTAAAACCTATATCTACTTCTTACATCTATAGACTCATTCACAAACTGAAACCTTTTACACCTTCAGCTGATAAGCTCCCCTCACTTTTCCTCCAAAAAGCAGCCAAAGAAATTGCATACCCTATATCCATACTCATAAACAGAACTATCCAAGAGGGATCCATCCCAGATATCTGGAAAGTCTCTCATATTATTCCACTACATAAAGGAGGCAACTCTACTGACTACTCCAACTATAGACCAATTGCTCTCCTTTCACCCTTAGCAAAAATTATGGAGAAATGCATTCACCAGCAACTAGTACAATATCTGTCTCTACACAACATTATAGCACCCTGTCAGCATGGCTTTAGACCTCATCACAGCACCACCACTGCCCTTTCTTTTATAGATACTATCAACAAAAATTGCAACAATAATCTTCTCTCTTCTCTTTTCATTGATCTCTCAAAAGCATTCGACATGGTCAATCACTCTCTTAACTAACATTCTTGAATCTCTCTCACTTGATAACCTAGCTATTAAATGGTTTAGATCATATCTTAGCAACAGACAGCAAGCAGTCATATGGGAAAACCATATCTCTTCTCTTTTGCCAATTTCCATCGGAGTTCCTCAGGGCTCCATTCTTGGTCCTCTTCTCTTCTCCCTCTTCATCAATGATCTTCATTCTGCTATCCCACAAGCGACCTGCATTCAATATGCAGACGATTCGACCCTTATTTGTTCTGCTCCATCCACTACAGAACTGATCTCACTTACCCAAAACATATTTAATACTGTTGAAACATGGTTCTCTGAACAGTTCCTCCTACTTAATGCCAAAAAAACAAAACTTCTCCTTTTCACCCCCATCACTCGTACCCCCCCCCATTACATTTCTCCATCTCCTCAAACACTAACACTATCATCTCACCTGACTCAACAAAACTGCTAGGTATAACTATCGACAATAATCTCTCCTTCGATCAACACATTAATTACACCATCAAATTAGTTAACAGAAAAATAGGATCCCTATATCGGATTAAACCTTTTCTAACCCCAGCAACTAGAACCAAAATAGCCCAATCCCATCTCTTATCTACACTACTATATGCCTCCTCTATTTATACCAACCTTAAGAAAAGCAATCTAGCTAAATTAGCAATTTGCTACAACAATATTGCCCGCTTTGCCACTGGTAACCCCTTCAGAACCCACCATTGTCTTAACTTAAAACTTCTAGGCTGGCTTGAATTCCAAAACTACTTGCTTATCTCTCAACTCTCTACTGCCCATAGTATACTTTACCAACCTGACAACACCCCAATTCTCTCTCAACTGATAATCCCCTATAACAATCTCAACTCCCTACGCTCTTCTCATAAACTTATGGCCAAATCAATTAAGTCAAACAACTTTGCTGGTGACTGTCTTTTCACTAATACAGTAGGTAGAAACTGGAATCTTCTACCTAGTGACTACATCTTTGCCTCTTTTCAAACAGAAAATTAAACTGTACTTCCAAAACCACTGGCTCTGTTCCTGCAGTACACCTGACTAATTGATCTTATTTGTTACTCTTTTTACTCCTCTACTTCTTTCCTCTCTACTCCAACTCCTGTTCTGATTCTACCACTATTAGAACTATAAGTATTATACATTTTTCTGTAAAATTGTTGGAATTGAAGAACAGTACATTTCTTTTGTCAGAAAACTTGTTACATTACTGTTGAATATCTCTCTTGCAGTGTTATTAATCCTTAAGCTGTATTTTTTTAGCAATATATTTCTTATGTAATGTACTAGTAGAAAGTGGAGCTTTTCTCCTCGGGCCTCTGCTGAAAATGGACTTATCCAGCTAGACTAGCCCGGTCAACAAATGTAAAATAAATAAATAAATAAAATCTGCAAGCACAATTCCTGCCAGGAAGGACAAGTACTCTGGCAGACGAACTAAGCAGAAACCTAATGGATTGGTTACCTTTCTTTTCCTTGGAGTGGCGTTCCTACTGGGGCTGTCAGTTCTGAGGATGGTACGTCCGGACAGCACCTTTATGTCCTACGCTATATGCGGGGGGAGCATGCGTATGATGTATGGCATACCTTAAAGCAACTTAAACACTTCGGTGTAGTGGCCAGATGTGAGGCTCACCTTGGCAGGGGATCCCTATTGGTTATGAATAATGCAACATTGAAGGGGAGGACATCTACTAATATGGTAAAATCTTACACAACTGTACTTTACTGTTTATACTTTGGGCGAAATTTGAGGTAGTATTGATGGTTTGCATTCATATGCTGTCTTCTCTTGCTTCAAGATGAAGTAGGGGGAGATCTCAATCACTAAAAACCTGTAGGAGTTATTCTGTTTAGAAATTTACAAATAGGAACAGAGGTTATGAATTTAACTGACACTCCATGTGTACTAACTCCATTTGTGGCCTGTCTCATTCATTCCTACCACTGGTTTGGGATTATTAGAACATTATTTCACTGCTCTTAAGGAAATTACTATCTGATGTAAATTTTCATTCTATCCTCAACTGATGGGTTTGGATCCAGTCCTGGGATCTGACTCGGCCATTACTAAAACCTGTGGTAACCAAACATTCTCAAGCTTCTCCCTTACCTATAATGCACCCAACCCTAAGTTGCCTCTGGTCTCATCTCATAAGTAAGGGTGTTGCTTCCAGAAAAAGAGGTTATACCCCCTGTACTGTTCCCTCATTAGGTCAATAAGAGTACAGCACTCCCTTTGGTATGTTCCTTTCCAAACACCTACTGCAATTAGAGAGACCACATAGGTTCCTTACAAAGAAAATTCAGGGTTTTCAAGATCTGTCCTATGCGGACAGACTGAAATCTTTGTCATTTACTCTGTCATACAGACTGCTCAGAGATGACCTGTGACTTGCATTTAGAGCAATTTGTGACCCAGCTTTAATGGAAATGCTGCACATTTGTAAGTTCAACAAATGGGTCACTTGCTCAAAGGACCTTAACTTTGTTGTGACATCAACAGAACTTGCTGCAGAGTCAGATTTGTCACACAGAAGTTGCCCCACCTTTGGAACAAACTTCTTATTCATGTTAAAGCCCCTTGTTGGCCCAATTTAAGCATAATTTGGACGATTAGATAGGTAACTGGAAATTCACCCCAGGGGTTCCATCTGTGTCTCTCCTGAACAGGGGCGGTAGGTGCTGATTTTAGTGTATGCTTGAACCAGATACCCTTCGAAACATGGGTTGAACTTGGCTAGGCTTGTAAGGGCCCTAGGGCTGTTAGCCTAGTGAGCTCCTATGATCTTGTTTGCCGCTTTTTGCGAAAGACGTGGTTAGCCTAGCTCTCGAGCTTTTAAAGAAAACTGACAAGTTTTTCATTAAAATCTCCTAAAACTTGTTTTTATTATATTAGTGTCTTTCTTATCTTTACCCTAATACGAGTGCATAGTTCTCAGATTACCATAGTTAATTTCTCTTTTTCGTCTTCACTAAATATAATTATTCTGTCTTACCTTTCTACAGTTTAATTTTCCTGTTTTTGTATAAGATTTTATATGTGTATATGTGTGTATATATATATATATATATATATATATATATATATATATATATATATATATATAAAGGAAGCCTGTATTACTTAACCTTTGACTTTATTTGTTGTTTATACCGTAATGGTGGAGAAAGACCGTTCTGGATTTAAAAAATGTGTAAGCGTGAGCACTAGCTACCACTATCAGATGCCTACACATAGTGTTCATTGTCTAGTGCCAGCGCTTACAGGAGGATTGCTCTATATGCCATGGTTTTAACCCTAGCGCTACAGTCAAAAGAAAAATAAGCTAATATTGAAAGGTTTATTACCATCTTCTTTTGGAGAGGTGATATCTGGGGCTCAATCCCTCAAAGGTAAAACTATAATGAGAAGAAGCTTCCCTCTCCAAAACCTTTTTACTCCATCCATCTCTGCTTTGGAGCCATCTAAGAAATTACATAAATTGGATCCGAGAAGGTCCCAGAGTTCTTCACCCTCTGATCCAAGGAAGAAAAAAGCCACAGATCTGACTGTCTCGGATCCAATGAAAAACCAATAGGATCAGACTGCTTCAAGTTCTGTAATTCTCCCCAGGACTAAATACTTGCCTTACTTTGACCTTGTGCCTGCCAGTGTGCCTTCACCCTTTTTGGCACAGCACCGGTCCATGTTTCCTTCTCTTGTCTCAACTCATTTGTCCAGAAGTCTGACTTAGGATATGAGGATGTGGAATATCATCTCTGTGCAGATTCAGGTAGGTGTCTTGCTGGCTCCTCGCCCCCTTTGGTCAGACCTGTCCATCTACATCCCCACTGCAACCTCCTCCTCTGATCCCTCCCACGTTTGAGTCCCTGGATCCAAGCCTCCAGGTGCATCTGGCTCAAATCTGAAATTAGCTTTATCTTTGGATCTGAAGCTTACTCAGAGTGCTCATTTTTATATTTCTTCGGATCCAAATGCCTCTGAGACAAAGCTTCCCTGTCTGATCTGAAATGTTGGAGTTGACTCTGAGGTTGTTAGAGCCATCTGTGCTCCTCAGAACCACAGCACCAGCTTCCTCCTCTGGGAGATTGCCTTCAGAGCAGGGAAGGACAGCTGTCCAGAAGCTTGCCTTTTCGGCGCTGGAGTCTTCTCTCTCTTTTTTTCATGGGAGGATACAGGTGAAGGATCCCCAGAATCACCTCCAGAAGATACCTCATTTGGAGACATCCTTGAGATCCTAAAACAGAGAGGTGGTTGGAACCATAACAACCCTTCATCTGTGGAATCTGTATTCCTGGAGGCTTTTGGTACTGGCCCCTCTATCTCTTGGTTTACTCCACCCGCTAATGAACACATTGAGTTGGTGTCTTGGTGGGCATAGAAGGAACTTGACACAGTTGAGCCCATACCCAGAAGACCGGACAAGATTCTGGCACTTCAGAGAATGAGTTTTGGGCTAAAGTGGTTTCCATTGATGACATGGTCATGACGGCGGCCACCACAAAGGAATTTGCCGAGCAGAGTTCCACTGTTCATCCCCCTAACAGAGACTCTAGGATGATGGACAGGTTTGAGAAGCGTGTCTATGCTTCAGCCATCTTCCCCCTAAAGTCACTGAATTATTTAGCACATTTTACTAGGGTACAGAGGTATTTGATCAAGGAACTTTCAATTACCTTCTCAGGATCCATCTCTGCAGAGGTCCAGGCATCCATGACTTCTCAGTTGATTACCCTGTAATCTATTTCAAATTCATCCTTGAAGCTATTTTGCATGTAGCTGAAGGAACCTCAAAGGCAGTGGGTTCAGGCATTTCCATTAGGAGAGATGCCTGGATGTGCATATGTGCTTTTGTAGAGTCCAAGTCAACATTTATCAGTGCTTTCTTTGACAGCACTTCCTTGTTCAGCCCCACAGTGAAAGAAACTTTATCCAGCTGTGAGAACGATGGAAAGACCTTGTATGCAGTGGGCATATGTTTTCAACTCCCATCAGAGAACTTTTTCAAGGAATCAGTGAAGTGGTTGAAAAATGTGGTTCAGGAAATCCCAGGGTCCTTTCCAGGACACACATGGAGGAACTCCCCCCAGGAGCAGAGGAGTGAATGCCAATGGTCGACACCACCCCCTGCCGCAGAGGAGGTCTGCAAAACCAGATGTCCAGAGATTTTCTTGGACAGAGCCTATGAGTACTCCTGAAAGGAGGTCAGATTTCTCACCTCTGGTGGCTATCATGGGTTGATTATCCCTGCACTAGAGAGCCTGGCTGGACATAAAAGATACTTGGGTGCAGAAGATTAAATCCAGAGACTATATAATATCTCAAGAAATATCCACCATCTTCCACCCAGTCAGAGGGAAGAAGCAGCACGTGAAATACAAAGGCTGCTAGAAAAGCTATGCAAGAGGTTCCACCAGACCAGATAGAGTCCAAAACTTACTCTGGGTCCTTTTTAATGACAAAGAAAACAGGGGACTGGAAACCAACTTTGGACCTCAGCAACTTGGTCATTTCGGCATACTAAGTTTTGGATGGCCACAGTTCAGTCCATTCTCCCTTTTTTGGACAAAGGTGACTGGATGTGCTTGATAGACCTTCAGGATGCGTACCATCACATAAAGATGAACAAATGACCCAGAAGGTACTTGCACTTCTGGCTGGAAGCCAGCCACTACCATTTCAGATTTCTGCCCTTTGGTCTAGCCACAGCCCCCCAGGGTGTTCACCAAATGCGTGACAGTAGTAGCAGCTCACCTGAGGCTGCAGGGATTCTGGGTGTTTCCATATTTAGACAACTGGCTCTTTACCGGCCCAACCAGGCATCAGTTGATAAGGGCAAGAAATCCAGACTTATTCTTATCTGGGAATAAACATAAACAAAGAGTCTCAACTGGAACTAACTCAAAATTTGGAATTCATAAAAAGCAGTTTTCAACACAGTCAGTGATGGCTTCACTGCCTCCATCAAGAGTGCAAACTGTATGATCACAGGTCAGAAAAATAATTTGTAGTACCAAGATTTCAGCCTGCTTTGTCCTTCAAGCTCTAGGATCAGTGTCAATGGCAATAACATTAGTACCTTCAGCCAGATTTTATATGAAGATTCTCCAATGGATGTTTGGAACTCAGTAGTCGATACTTTACCAATCCATGTCAGCCCACATTCAGATCACTCAGACATGCATGAGAGATCCCAGGTGGTGGATTCAATCAGATCAGGTTTTACAAGGTCATCCTTTCACACCCCCCCCCCCCAGCTCAAGACTATAGTGACCATGGACGCTTCTCAGTGGGGGTAGGGAGGCATTTTCTGAGGAAAACAGATCAAGTACTTGGTCCCCCAAAGAGGCCAACTTTGCATATCAGTGTCCTGGAGATGAGAACCATGCTTTTAGAGTTGCAGACCTTCCAAGATGCTCTTCCTTCGAGGACGATTGGGGTCTGTATTACCAGATCGAAAACCCATTTCCGCGAACACCTCAAGAACGGCACGTATAGCGCAAACCACAAATATGCCAAACCCCGCAAACCACAAATATGCCAAACCCCCTAAACCGCGTAAGTTCAAATGTCGAATCGTCATACTCTGCCAACACCACTGCTAGCTACATACCCAAACATAATAAGTAAAACACATGCATACACTAACCAAACCCTACTTTTAATCCTACACTAAACCTTACATACATTACTGTCTATGCACTTACTTTAACCCGCACCCTAACCCTAAGGTCCGTAACTGTTGCACACGTACCTTACGGAGCTATATTTCAGACTGGCCAACCATGACACTTTGACATTTCGTCTTTCATGGTTTTGAACATTCAGCGTTACCGTAGTTCGCACTGTACGTGTCGGTCTTGTGGTGTTCGCTAAAACAGGTTTTCAATCTGGTAATATAGACTCGACGGTTGCAATTCAGACAAACAGTATGTCAGTAGTTTGGTAAACAGAGGGGACCACATCTTACCCCTTGTGTTGAGAAGCGCTCAGTGTGGCAATGGGCGATCTCATCCAAGCACTTTCTCATAGTGACACAGATTCTGGAGAAGTCCATTGTGATAGCAGACAAATTGCGCAAGTACATTCTTCTACATTATGAGTGGTATCTCAACAAGAATGTCACAGTAATGATTTTTCATTAATGGGACCAGTGTTGCTGTGATCTTTTTTTTCTCCCCTAAACAAGTGCAGCAGCTACTTTCCCCTGTGGGGGGATTAGGGCAATCTCAAAGGGATGCTCTACTTCATGATTGGCCTGCCGGTCTACTTTATGCCTACCCACCAATATCATTAATTCCAAAATTTCTGCAGAAAGCTGCCAGGTTGAAGAATAAATTCATCCTCATTATACCATACTGGCCTCAACAGATTTAGTTTCCCTTCCTTTGATCTCACTCACTTCACCAGCCCTGGGTTCTGGATCCAACTCCAGACCTCCTGTCTCACCTGGCAGAAATGATCCATCCTGGACAAATCAGACCGCAGGCTCATGGCCTGGTTTCTACAATTCCATTAATAGCCAGACAGCTGATGCTGTCTTCTCCTGTCTGACACATTTATCGTCCCATAAACCTTCAACAGGAAAATCTCTGTTCAAGTAAATGTAAAAGATTTTACTGGACACAAAATCATGTTGAACCTTTTTCAGCTCCGATACATAACTTTCTTGAGTTTTTAGCCCTACTTTTTAAAGAAGGGACTAGTTCTTTAACTACTGAAGTTCAGTTAGCAGTGATATTTCACACTGGTTATGAAGGGTCTTCAGCAACCACATACAAGTTGCTCAGAGTTTCTTGCAAGGCACTCTCATTTTGAGACCTCCGTTTAAGGAACCTACTCCACCATGGGATCTTAATCTGGTACTGCAGGGGCTAATACATTCCCCCTTTGAACCAGCATCCAAATGTGACCTTAAATATCTTACTTAGTAAACTGTTTTTTCTAGTAGCCATTACCTCTGCTAGATGAATTTCAGAGAGTCAGGCCTTGTCTTTAAAACATCCATACTCTGTCTTTCACAAGGATAGAGTGGCACTACAAAGAAATGCCTCCTTCCTTTCCAAGGTGTTGTCAGAATCTGTCTGTCATCCCATTAATTTGCCAGTATTCTTTCCTAATTTTGCAAACAAGGGGGCAAGTACATGTTACCTGTATTGGATGTTCACAGACAGTTATGTTTTTACTTGCATAGAACAAAAAACATCAGAAAAATAGACCAGCTGTTTGTTACCTTTGCAGAATTTAAATTGGGTAAACCAGTTGCAAAAGTAATGCTTGGGCTCTGTGAGTCTGCCACTAGACTGTGATCTGAAGGTATGTAAACAGCCAGAGGAGTCAAATTATTTTGGATTACAAAAATCTTGTTGGTGACTCCCTACTGACCAAGACAGCATTGGTTCTCCTTACTACTACAGCTGTCCAAGGGCAATCACTACAAGTTTTACCCCTCAGAGTGGACCTTCTCACACAGCACAAGGGATCCCAAGTACACCCACAGTGGCAGTTGCTGCACCTCACCCTGTCTCTGATAGGATTCTGATCCCCTTCAGACACCTTTACAATGAGGTCGTGTTCACTGTCCTGCAGGAGGCCATGAAACCAAATATGAGAAAATCTTACTTAAGTGGAAGAGACTTTCTATATGGTGTCTCAAAAGACAGTTAGACTTGCTTGCAAGTGAGACCCCTCTAGTTCTCTTACCTGTGTGAGGTACTGCAGACAGGATTGGTCTATTCCTCCATTAAAGCCCACTTGTCTGCCATTTCAGCATGCCTTCCTCTGGATCCCCCCCTACTTCCAGACTGCAAGCTAAGTTATTCCTTAAAGGGGTCCTTTACCTGAGACCCCCACCAAGAAGCCATCTCCACCCCCATGGACCTCAAATATGCTTTGGAAAAGTTCACACTTCCTCCATTTGAGCCAGCAGACAAAACTTCCCTAAAACACTGTACATGGAAAACTGTACTACTCGTGGCCTTGACCTCTGCCAGAAAAGTGTCAGAGCTACAAGCCTTCATGGCTGTTCCACCTTTCCTGATATTCCACACTGGCGGGGTTACTCTTAGAACTAACCCTACCTTCATGCCCAAGGTGGTGAATGATCTTTCCCTAAATCAAGCCATCCACCTACCAACCTTCTTCCCTAACCCACAGGGGGACAGTGAGTGAGTACTCCATTCCCTGGATGTGCACAGACAACTCCGAATTTATCTGCACAAAACCAAATCCGTCAGACAGCCTGATCAGCTCTGTCTCCTTCCACTCCAGGGCCCTAGGGAAGGCAGTAACCAAACAAACTATTTCAGCCTGGATTTCCAAAGCTATCACCTTGTACTACAAATACCATGGGAAATCCCTGCAAGGTACTGTTAAAGTACATTCCACCAGGGCAGTGCTCTCCTCAGAAGCCTTCTTAAGGGGTCTGGATACCTCTACTGTTCTTAAAGCAGCCACTTAGTCATCGGTGCACACGTTCACCAAACATTACAAGTTAGACCAGATTTCCAGAGCCAGGGCTATCCTTCATGGACTCCTGGAGACTGCCTGTAGACCACCACCCACTTCCTCACAGTGAGCTTTGGCACTCAACCATATGTGATGAATACTGCAACATGGGAATAGAAGGACATAGAAAAGTTGTGTAAAATCTTACCATAACCATAGATGTCCTTCTCTTCCATATTGCAGTATTCCTTCCCACCATCCTTCCCCTGCTGTTATGCTGCGTTGCCCTTTCTGGATGGCACAGGACTGGCATTTCCCTTGCTAGGACTGGTTCCGACTGGGGCTTACAGTTCTGAGGGCTGGTGTGTGCAAATGTCACTTTTATGGGCCACGTTCCACTAGCCATGTCAGACGTTCCATGCACCGTACAGTGACTGAAAACTTTTGTATACTGGCCAGATGTTTAGGTAGCAAGAGGAGTAAACCCATATGTGATGAATACTGCAAAATGGAAGAGAAGGACATCTATGATTACGGTAAGATTTTAAACAACCTTTCTTTATAACAGGGTACCTCAACTTATTAAGTATTTTTAATCCTACAGAAGACCCAGCTGTGATTTATCTGTCTAAAACTGCTTCTGTTAGACAGTTTACTGATGTTAACCCCATTTTCTCTGATAAAGATGGAAAAAGCATTTGTAAGTTGAGGAAGAAAATATATTCTCCATCAGGATTTTGGAATCTTGTGCTCACATGCTGAAGATTTTACTTTTATCTTTTGAGAACATGCAGATGTCAGTGATTAACCTCAATTCTGAAAAAGCATTATTTAAATGCTTCTGTAACATGTGCTTTCATACCTCTCAACATCTTAGAGCTAGAAATCTGGGCATAGCCATTAATAAGGGGGAGGGTGAACCAAGGCCCCAAAACAGGAACATATTTTAAATACTGCTCTTACAAAATTAGAAAGTTGATAGAATGACAGTTTTTGTATTAGTATGGATTTTATAAAGGATATGAAGTCTGAAACTCAAATGTCTGATTATTTTCAACTCTGTGATTTGCAAATGATTTGCCAGGAAACCACAACTTTATGAAAAACAGACCAAAATAGGAGGCAAAAATCTGGACAGCTGAGAGGTGTGTGTGCTTCTCATGTTACTAAGCACGTTTTAAAGTATGCTTTTCCTCCAGAGCTGCTGCTTGTGGGTCATTATTGAGGAAATTCGTTTTGCTTCATTCTCATAGCTTTTATGAAGATGTTAAGCATGAAATGTTAAATCGTCCTTTAAGAAGAGAGATTTTGTTTGGCTGCTCTGCAAGTGAGATGCTAAAGATGTATGATGAAATGGAAAAGCTGATTCAAGAAGTAACTTAAGATTTTTTCAACCCTGCTTTTCCAAAGCAAATATGAATTTTCCTCCTCTTCAGCTTCCTGTAAACAGCTAGGAACCATCAGACAAGATTTAAAAAAACAATGGCAATGAGGATCTAAAAGGAAAACAGCCTAAAAAGATCAAGGACAGTCCTGTCCACATGACTATTCAGGTTCTTCCCCATTCCCACTCTGGCAACATCTCAATCTGTTTGAGGCTTCATCTCCCTTTGTTGCATCAGTTTCAGGCAGATGGGTTTTTGTACGTAATCTAGCAAGGGATACACTTTGGCACTGGGAATCTCTCCATTGGGATTTGGCCTTAGCCAGTGAATCAAATCTCTGTCTTTATTCCCAGTGTACATGAGTTGGTGGCACATGGAGTTAAAGAACCTGTGCCTCTTTGCCACACTAGCAAAGGCTTTTATTCATACATTTTTCTAGTATGAAAAAAGGAAAAGATCCTGGTGGCCTTTTCTGGATCTTTCCTTTCTAAATCTTTTTGTCAAGATTCTGAAGTTCATTATGCTATCCCTTCATTGTCTTGTAACTCTTATTTCTTCTCTAGCATTCATTGTGAAGCTAGATGCCTTTTGTCACATTCCCAGTGCCAAACTGTTTAGGTGTGTCTTAAGATTTGTTGTGTTTTGCTCACATTATTAGTTCTTACTCTTATTCTTTGCACTTTCCACTGCATCAAAGTTATTTGCAAAGTGCCTAGTGTCAGTCATTGCATTGTTTGGTGCATACGTCACTGGATTCACATCTTTCCATACTTGGTCATTTCCTAATCTTTACATAATGTTTTGTGATTTGTCAAGAATCTTCAGCAAATTCCTAGAATGCTGGTTAGATTCTACCCTGAGAAGAGTCTTTCTTCCTCTAAAAGTAGAGATGTTTCAGAAGTTCTACCCGAGTTTCCGCAGTCAGAAGCCTGTTATCTGCAAAATAATTTCTCAGGATTTTGAGATGCATTTCATCAGCAATTCTCATTTTTTCCCTGGCCAGACTCCACAAGAGGAAAATATAATGGTACCTCATATCAGTCTGGATTCAGCAGTAGGCAATTCCATGGTAAGTAGATGAGATCTCTTGCAGTCTAGGTATCCCATACTGCCTTCTAACTACCCTACAGTCTGTCAGTATATGCCAGACCTGGCATGGGGACTTGTTTCAGAAGGGTTGAAAGTGCAAGCACTGTGCAATCCTCAAGACGGGCAGAAGCACAGAAATATGTGATGGGGTTGGCGCTGATCAGTGCATTGAAAGTGTTAAGTCATCTCAGGTCTCCAGGATTTGTGCAAGTTTACAAAATATGGCACCTAAGCAAGGGGGAGCCAGGTCTTACTCTTTGCAGACTTGCTGTGTTAGGGATTATTCGATCTTACTGTCTTTGCAGACTTGATATGTTAGGGGTTGCCTGATCTTACTATCTTTGCAGACTTGCCAAGTTAGGAGTTACCTGATCTTACTGTCTTTGCACGCTTGCTACAATTGCCTGAGAGATCGAACTTGGCTCATTTTTACTCTTCATGCTTTGTAGACTCTGTCAGAGCAAATCATGACTGCTGACAAGCTCAGCAGGACCAGGACAGACCCCTACAAATGGAAACTTCATCCTGTAGTCTTCCAAGAATCGATCCAACTGTAAGAAACACTTCAAGTTGATGTGTTTGCCTCCTTTCAAAACAACTTAAGAAATTCTGCTCCATAATTCCTTGATACATCTGGAATGCAGATGATTTCTCACATTTGTGGATGGAAATGTTCCTGTATGTCTTTCTACCTTTTCCACTAATATCCATAGGTTCATAGGTAGGTACTAGGCTATTGGCCCTAGGGCCTATATAAGCCTAGCCAAAAAAGGTACCCTGGCTTCTGCCACCCAAGAAAATTGTTTTTTTGAAAAGGAAGGGCTATGTACTCCCTTTTGGCCCAGGCAGCAGTAATTCTCCATTCTTTTCAATCTATTTCTATCGTATTCCTCTGTGAATGTGCATTTATCAACCATTTCTGCTTGTCTGCCATTTGATCCCCCCTTTGGACCGTACTCACGTTACACAGTTCTTGAAACCGATAACACATATCTGTCTACATAGAAAACAGGTGGCTCCTCCTTCGGATCTAACTTTTTTTTAACTCCTTTACTAGATTATCACTTAAGGTATAAGCAAACCTCCATTAACAGTAAAGAAAACAGCATATTAACATTGTTTCCATTTATATTCATTATACATTGCGTATCTTTCCCTTTTTTGTAATTATCAGTCCAGCATTACATGAATTGCTGAAGTCCTTCCCTTGAACCTCATTTCCCCTTTGAACATAATTCTGTGTATTGGTCCCACAATTTCATCTATGTAATTTGTTCCTTCCCTTGTTTAAGTATCCTCCTCCCAGTTCTTTTATCCGTTTTGTAATATTCAGTACTTAAAATACAGTATGTAATTTGTTCCTTCCCTTGTTTAAGTATCCTCCTCCCAGTTCTTTTATGCGTTTTGTAATATTCAATACTTAAAATACAGTATGTAATTTGTTCCTTCCCTTGTTTAAGTATCCTCCTCCCAGTTCTTTTATCCGTTTTATAATATTTAATACTTAAAATACAGTTGATTTACACTTTCATTTCCATTTTCTATTAATTGCTTTTTTTTGACAGGCAACAGAATTAATAATCTCTGACAGTGCATCCTGTAGGGAATCCTTAAAGTCCATCAACTCACCACGATCCCAGAAAATATGTTCCCAATTACCTGTTTCTTCCCCATCACTCCTCCAGCATTTGCATTCTACCCGAAGAAAAAATGATTTGGAGGCTAGTTTGGGGTATAGAAATACACTTCCGTGCAAAGATCCTAAATCTAGATTTTGTTGCATATTTGGGAGCCTTACACATGTCCTCTCATTGTTTATGAATTGCTTATCCAGTCTCTCTTCCAAATCCTTTCTAATGGCCTTTTATTGATTCCTGTAGTCATGGTGTTTTTATATGCTGTACTAATTGCCCCCTTTTAACAGCTGACTCTGTTCTAGATTTTACTAAAAACTTTTCCTCTCTCATTATTGGCTTCCCAGTACCTTGTTCCTGTACAGTTTTTCTTCAGTACATTCCAGCCCTCTCCTGCAATTATCTGTATCCCTAATTGCAGTCGTCCCCATTAGCAGAATCTCCTTTCTCCATTCCAGTGTTGTCTTGGTTCTTAGAATACTTTCTGCTACTTTATGAATATAATACTCTGTATGGATGTTGTTCTCCTCAGGTATCTGTATCCAAAGTCCCAGTCTCTGTTCCTGAAGCTTCCCTCCTGTTTCATCATTATTCCTTTCCACTTTAAATTCTAGCGTTATGCTTGTTACATACCGGTGCGTTATTTGTGTAGCTCTGAAATACCCGTTCAAATCAGGTATTCCTAAGCCACCATGTCTTGCCCTCTTCCATTCCCAGATAAAATCCTTCAGCTCTATAATTGCTATCCACAGGTTTCTACTCTCGTTGAAAAAAATGTCCTTGACCTGTATGTGAAACAAAAGGGGCTAATAACATTTTCACCGCTTGTCTTGCTATCCATAAAACAGAGCCTCTGATTTGTCAGTTGTATTATCTTTTGTTTAGTATCTTCCCACGTATCATTTGCTGCCATAACAGAATCCTTTTTAACCCATACTCTTAACTGCTGCATGTTATGTCTCATAAATTGAACATATTCATGTGTGGGAACATAGTTTGCAACTATAACTTTTGTTTCATCTTCCTTAATTTTGTATCCCAAAAAGACTTGAGAACGATCTCAGAATTGTTCCACAACACTCAAATGTCATTTTCTAGTTTTGTCCAGTGTAAAATATCTGCAAGTGAAGCCAAGTTCTCTTGATTGCTGTAGTAATTATATCCTTGAATTTTAGTCCCTTATTTTCTTTCCAGTGGTTCACAATATACACAAATAAAGGGGAAAGAGGGCACCTCTGCCTGGTTCCTCTGCTCAAAACAGAACTTAACAGAGAGGAATCCCTCCCACTTTAATTTTCACCTCCAGTCCCTCATGTAACCTCTCACTGCAAATGCTTCCATTGCCCCACTCATGCAATCCCACCTTACTTTGCTGAATACTTTCTCTTCATCAAGACCCACCAACATCAGTGGTACTTTTCTTACATTTTGCTTCCCTCTGGGTCACTATTGATTTGTTAATGTTGTCAAATGTTTTCTTTCCCTCCACAAGACCACTTTGATCCATATCTAGCAATTTTGGCATCACCTTTGCCATTCTTTTAGGCATTATAGACAAACACTTTATAATCATGGCTTAGTATTGAAATGGGCCTGTATGAAGCTGGATTTGATAGGTCTTTATCATCTTTAGGTATAACAGCCACCACTGCTTTCTCACAGGATATTAGTGCTTCCCTTCCTTTATACTTAAAATCTTCCAGATCTTTCTTTCTTTACTGCTAGCTTACAGGCTTCCACAGGAATACCATCTGTTCCTGAATACTTTGCTGTAGATTGGTTATATCTTCATTTTTATCTCGTCTCCATCTCTCATGTTGGCATTTGCGCCTCATCTACCTCTAAGCATGGCATATTTAATTATTCTGTAAAGATTTTTATTTGTACTTTCTGGATTTCCATATTTCTGTGCTTTATACAGATTTTCATAAAAATTTCTGAGATATTTCTAATACCTGTAGGATCTCTGGTTATTTTCCTTGTTATAGGCTCCCCAAGCTTGTCAACAACCCTTTCTACTTTCTGTTGCCTGAGCCATTGTGCTAAATGTTTTTGTGTTATGGAGTTGTCCAAAAACATTTGCTCAACAACAGTCTTTCTGAACTGCTGCATATTACTGAGGAAGTCTCCTATTTTCTATGTAGTACTCTGCAGTTGTACCTCCTCTTGTTCTGTGAGATTCCCTCTGTTGTGCAATATTTAACCTTTCCAACAAAAATAAAATGAAATGTCCAGGTACCACAGTCGTAAACCAAATAATCCACTTTAATACGATTAAATCACAGGAGCAACCACCATTAGCACTTTCGTCTTAGCCACAAGACTTCCTCAGATACTCCTTCCATGTGTTACAGATCTTTTATGTAAAACATAATTGAACATTAATTAACAATTTAAAGGTACAATACCAAATAACACTTCATATTCATCCTAAAAACTATCAAATTAAAACCATTGTATACATATATCATACTTTTTTAAATGAGATAAATAGTAACACCAGAATTAGAAATATAAAACCTTTTCCTAAGAAAATGTTAAAATAATAACATGTCTGGGATTTGACCAATGTTACTTATAATCCTTAACCATGATGGCTATTAAAATTATCCATCTATATGCCCTACCTAAAAATTCACACTAAAGATGCCTTCTGTAGTAAAACCGGTTTGACAGAAATGTATTAATTTAATCCAGGGGGTATGTTAGATTTTAACCTAAGTTGCCATTTTAATTCTTTATTAAGCAACATATTCTTTAAATCACCACCCCCTCTATTATTTTTAACTATGACTATAATCCCAAATTTATATCCGCTAAAGGACCTACAATAAATGGAATGTTTATATAAAACACTAGTCTCCTCCTTAGTTTTGACATCATAACAGTGTTCATACATCCTGTCTTTGAATGCCCTCTCTGTTTTACCCATATAATATGCGGGGCATCCATTACACATAGCCAAATACACTAGCATCTTTGTGTTACAATTGTCTTTGCAGAATTTGACCAAACTGCCAAGCCCATTTTCCAACTGTACATTATTCTTCCTCAGAATGTTGGAACTTTGTTTACAACTACCACAAGGAACTGTAGCATTTCCATCATAATTCTTTTGAGGTATAGGTACCTCAAATATTCTTTTAAAGTTGATACCTGTCCTGAAAGAAAAAGAAGGTACTTGACCAATCATTTCAAACAGTTCCTTGTTGGCCTTCAACATACTCCAATTGTCCCTTAGTATTTGCATAAAAGGTTCAGAAAAAACATTATATTCTATGACACATGCCCTTTGATATTTGCTTACAGTTGCTGTCTTTGGGTTATAAATATACTGTCTAATGTTAAGTTGTCTATCTCGCCTTCATTCTTGCTGGATGGGTTCGGAGCCGGCCTCGGCTCCGACTCGGCCACTCTAAAAGCTCGAGAGTTGGTTCCACCGGCTCGAGGCTCCCCTTATATCCCACAATGCTAGGCGAGAGTTACCTCAGATCTCGTTTGCCGCTACAGCTTCGAGGTTGGTTGCTTCTACCGGTTCCTGGTGAGTGTTAGCTTTTTATTCAAAAAGTTACTCTTTTTTTCCCCTTTTAACTTTAATTCTTCCTAAATTAGTGTAGGATATAGATCTTTATCCCCGACCCTATTTTTTCCCCGTTTTCTTGTTAAAAGAACCGTTGGTTCTTCCCTTGGGCCTTTGGCCTTCCCTTCCCTAGGGTGTGTTTGTGTAGTTTACTTTAACTTTTTTGTGCTTAATTATTAGTATTTTACTAAATTTGTAATTATTTTAGTATTAATAATTTTTTCTGACAGGGTATAACTGTGTGTTTGGGTGTGTGTTAGTGTACACCTGTCAGTTAGGAAATGTCAAAGGAAGCAAAGGTCTTGATTCAAGAAGTGTGATGCGTGCTGTCAGAAAATGTCTCTGACAGACGCTCACACTTCTTGTGTCTATTGTCTGGGTTTTGCACCTGCAGGATTCCTGTGCTGTGTGCCATGGCTTCAGCCCCAGGGTCCTGCAGGAGAGAAAAACAAGCTGATTCTCAGAGGCTTGTTAAAGCCAGAGGATTCCCTGTCAGTTTCAACAGGGAAGCCCTCTAAGGCATCGAGGTCTTGGCTCCGGCTTCTGAGCCGAGACCTCAGGTTGTTCAACCTTGCCTTTATCGGCTCCGGCTGGAGCCGATAAGACTCAGTCCACAGTTTCTGTGGCTCCTCCGCCGGAGCCGAGGTTATCGAGACTCCGTGTCGGCTCCGACAAGATCTTCGGAACCGACAACCAGAAAGAGGTCTAGGTCACCTTCTCTTGGCTCCGTTCATTCGCTCCAGGATCTCCCCTGCTGTCTGAACGGCGCCAAAGGTCTCATTCCTCTAGCTCATCGAGGCTTTCCGATCATGACCTTCAGAGGGTGGTGAGTCGACTACTTAAGTCCGAGGCACTAGCCCAGATGCTTCAGAGCCCGACTCATCAGTCGGTGCCTGCCCCGTCCATCAACTCTTTCCTCCTTCGACTCTTTGAGTTCGGAGCCGGGTCGGGTCGGAACCGAGACTGTGGTCACCGGCCGAGACAATTGTCTTCGCTCCGCCGGCTCCGATTTCTTCTTTTGAGGAATCTCGGCGCCGGGCTTCCTCGTCGGCTCGAGGGTGAGTGGCATCGGACCCTTGTCCGACCCCCTCTCCCTCGGTGCTTGGCGCTGGTGAGTTCGGCTCCGACATCGCCTCGGAGCCATCACTGTCGGTGCCGAGGGGGTCCTTAGCTCGGAGCGGGGACCTCTGGCTCTGCCTGACAGAGGTGCATTCGAGGTCATGCGGAGTGTGTTAGAGCCTGGCTCTACTCCACAGTCGGCTCCGTCAGCCCCTCCCTCTATGCTGCCTCAGGGTAAGTCGACTCACTCCCTCATCCCGGACCGCAGAGAGCCAGCTCCTCAGGAGCCCCTTTGGGATTTCATCCTCTTCCGAGGCCTCTCCTGATTTGGCAGAAGAGCCCCCTCGGAAGAGGAAGTGCAAGAGGAAGCACATTGACTCACCTGAGTCTATCACGTCGGACACAGATCTGGATGATTCTGAGGGTTCCCCGTTCCCCTTCTGAAGATGTCTCATTTGCAGACATTCTGGAGATCCTTAAACAGAGGGGAAATTGGCCAGCCCTCAACCCTTCGGAGGACGAATCTGTGTATCTTGAGGCGTTTGGCTCTCGTCCTTCTACCTCCTGGGTGTCCCCCTTGACCCCCTCATGCAGGTGGTTGCTAAGAAGGCATGGACGGCTCCTGATTCAGTGGACCCCACTCCCAGGAGACCCTCCAAATTCATCACAGCTCCATCAGACAAGCAATTTTTATCAAAAGGAGTTTCTGTGGATGCTATGGTGGTAGCTGCCGCCACAAAGAAGGAACTGGCTGATCCTTCAGTGCCTGTCCATCCACCTAACAAGGAATCTAGGTCCATGGATAGGTACGGAAGCGGATGTTCTCCTCAGCGACATTTACCATGCGTTAAGCTGAATTACCTGTGCCATTTCACTCGTCTTCAAAGGGACTTGATCAAGGAAGCGAGTGAAATGTTAAGAATCCTACAGCTGCGGGTTTCCAAGAGAAAATGAACACGCAGCTGGCTATCCTAATTCCATTTCCAACTCCTCCATGCGCCTCCTCTTATGCGGCCGATGGAGCGAGCAGAGCCGCAGGAACAGGGGTAGCTTTACGTAGGCACGCCTGGATGCGGCTATGCAACTGCGGAACCTTTCAAGACGTCTTTCACGAACTCCCCTTTTGATGGATCATCTCTTTGGACCTCAAGTGAAAGAAACCCTGACTAGGTGCGAGACTGATGGCAAGACCCTTTCTGCCGTCGGAGTCCGTTTTTCGACTCCTTCTAGGCCTTACCCCAAAGGCCAGAAGGGTGGGAAGATGTGGTTCCGTAAACAATCTCAAGGGACTTCGCCTGACGCACAGAGTCGCCTTCCTACCAGAGGCAGAGGTGTGAAGAACAATGGTAGACGCCGCCCTAGGGGCAGGGGTCCGCAGCACCAGGGCAATCGGCAAGCCTTTCCTGACCAACCCTTTCAGCATCCCTGAGGTGTTGCCCGCTGCCCATCTTCGGAGGCAGTCGGGGAAGATTGTCACTGTTCCCAGAAGCCCGGCTCTCCCAGACTCAAGACAAAAGGGTACAATCCATCATTACCGAAGGCTATTCTATCCCCTTTCTTCGCTTTCCAAATGAGTCAAAAAAATCCATTCCAGGTGTTCCACCAGCTCAAAGGGATATAGCAGCTTTGGAAATTTCAAAACTGCTTGCAAAAAGAGCAATTCAGCCAGTGTCAGCAGACCAACAAGGATCCGGAATCTACTCAAGGTTCTTTTTGGTTCCAAAGAAAACAGGGGACTGGAGACCAATTTTGGATCTCAGTATCTTGAACAGATCAGTCAAGAAAACAAGATTTCGGATGGTCACGCTGCAATCCATTCTTCCCCTATTGGGGAAAGGAAACTGGATGTGCTCTATAGACCTTCAGGATGCGTACTATCACATAAAAATGAACAGACGCTCCAGAAGATTCCTCCGCTTCAGGCTGGGAACCAGTCATTTTCAATTCAGGGCCCTGCCCTTTGGTCTCACCACTGCCCCCCGGGTGTTTACCAAATGCATGGCAGTGGTAGCTTCTCACCTGAGACGACAAGGATTCCAGGTGTTTCCATATTTGGACGACTGGCTTCTCACAGCTCCCACCAAGCATCTCCTTCTGATGGCCAGAGATTATACTTTTCGTTTGTCAGAAACTGGGTATTTCAATAAATTGCAAAAGTCTGTTTTGTCGCCTTGTCGTACTATTACCTACATAGGCGCAAATTTAGATACTATAAACATGTCTGCAACGCTAACAACCAAAGGATATCAGACATTCACAAATTGGTGTCACTTCTTCTCAACAACAACAGAGCCAAAGCCAGGTTAGTTCTAAAGGTGTTGGGAATCATGGCAGCGGCCATACCTCTCCTCCCATTGGCCAGATACCACATGCGGATCCTTCAGTGGATGCTTTTTTCTCAATGGTCATACCAGGAACTTCCAATGTCTCACACCATTATGATCACGCAAGCGTGCAAAGCATCTCATGTGGTGGATGTCTTCCCCAGCTCCTGTCGGAAGACCATTTGTTCCACCTCCTCCGTTGCTACTCTGACAACGGATGCCTCCCTGATCGGGTGGGGGGGGGCATTATCAGGGCAGGACAGTCCAGGGCACATGGCAACCAAACGAATGCCACTTGCACATAAATGTTCTGGAGATGAGAGCAGTGCTTTTAGCGTTGCAAGCCCTTCAAGACTCTCTTCCTTTGTGAGCGATTGCAATCCAGACAGACAATATGTCTGTAGTGTGGTACATCAACAAACAAGGCGGAACCAGATCATACCCCTGTGTCGAGAAGCACTCAGACTGTGGCAATGGGCGATTTCTTCTCAGCGTTTCTGATAGCAACGCACATCCCCGGGAAGTCCAATCACATTGCGGACAAGTTGAGCAGAGCTATACTCATGCCTCACGAGTGGTCTCTGAAAGACTCTGTAGTGAGAGAGATTTTTCTCAAGTGGGGTCAGCCTTGCTGCGATCTTTTTGCTACTCCCAAAACAGCAAGTGCAGAGAATACTTCACTCTATTCCCTTTACCAGGCCAACCCAGCAGGGACGCTCTAGTCCAAGTTTGGCCCCGGGGACTTCTGTATGCATTTCCTCCTTTTCCTCTGATCTCTCAAGTAATACAGAAAGCTATCGCTCAGAAGGCCTCATTGATCCTCATTGCTCCTTACTGGCCTCGACAAGTGTGGTTCCCCTTTCTACATCGCTTTCTCTTGGAGCGACCGTGGAGTCTGGACCTAGTTCCAGATCTTTTGATCCACCAGTCGGGTCAGTTTCATCGCTCCCTTCCCTCTCTGAACCTCACTGCTTGGTTCCTCCAGTTCCAACCGTAGCCAGGCTTCCTCAATTATCTCACTCTGTTAGAGATATATTGATAGCTTCCCATAAATCTTCCACTCGAAGATTTATTTGAGTAAGTGGAAACGCTTCTCATATTGGGCACAAGGAAAGGACATAGATCCTTTCACGCTTCCATCCAACTAGTCCTTGATTTTCTAGCTGAACTCTTCCATGCAGGTTCATCTCCATCTACTCTTAAGGTTCAATTGGCAGCTATTTCTAATTTCCATGTGGGTATTTCTGAATCTGCCCTAATGTCCCACAAACTTTGCAAAGCCTTTTGAAAGGAGTTTTTCTTCTCAGACCTCCTATAAGAAATCCTCCTTCTCCTTGGGACTTAAATTTAGTTCTTGCTTCTTTGATTCTTTCCCCTTCGAACCTGCAGCTTCATGTTCCTTGAAATTATTATCATGGAAAACTCTCTTTCTGGTGGCTATCACATCAGCTAGAAGAGTTTCAGAACTTCAAGCACTCAGTTGTCGTTCTCCTTATCTTTTGTTCCATAAGGACAGAGTTTCTTTACTGACTAACCCGTCCTTTTTGCCTAAGGTGGTTTCAACATCAAATCTAAACCAAAGCATTGACCTACCTGTCTTTTTCCCAGAGTATTCAAATAGGTCTGAACAAAAATTACACTGCTTGGATGTTCATCGTCAATTAAGGTACTATTTGGATAGGACGAAACAATTCAGAAAATCTGATCAGCTGTTTGTCTCCTATACGGGAAAGCAGAAAGGGACTTTCAGTTTCAAAGGTATCATTATCCAGATGGCTAACATCTTTGATTTCCCTGGTATATGAAATTAGACGACAGAAATTGCCTAATAAACCTAAAGCCCATTCCACCAGAGCTTTGGCTACTTCTTTAGCCTTCCAAGACAGACTGCCTATTGACACCATTTGTGCAGCGGCTACTTGGGCTACTCCTCACACTTTTATTTCTCATTATAAGTTGGATTTAGCTTCTAGGCATAGAGCTAATTTTGGTTCCACTGTTCTCAGGAGTCTGTTCCGTTAGGCCACCCGGGACAAGGTGCTAGGACGCGGTCCCATCCAGCAAGAATGAAGGCGAGATAGACAACTTAACATATAGAAGTTATGTTCTTACCATAACGTTCCATGTTAGTTGTCTTCTTCTCGCCTTCTTCTTCGCCCCACCCTCCTTCCCCCTGACCTGGACAGACCTAGAGGAGTTGTGATCGTGACCTCTCTTTCTACCACCTCTTTCTTAGTCATATGCTATTGTGCATATTTTCTTTTTTCAGGATGTAGGTCACCCTTTTTCTTCCTGCTGTTAGAGGTGGATTCCTTTTACAGTTATACTGTTATGGATATAAGCTGGGTTAGCTTACAAACGAGATCTGAGGTAACTCTCGCCTAGCATTGTGGGATATAAGGGGAGCCTCGAGCCGGTGGAACCAACTCTCGAGCTTTTAGAGTGGCAGTCGGGCCGAGGTCGGCTCCGAACCCATCCAGCAAGAAGAAGGCGAGAAGAAGACAACTAACATGGAACGTTATGGTAAGAACATAACTTCTATTTAATGTTTTTAGTGTTTGCCTTATCTACCAATTCTAGGCCCTGGATATACTTTTTTCGTTGCATACTGCTGTTTATCTCTTAATAACTTTTTCTATTTTTTCAAAAAAATATTATCAACCCTTTTATTCACTCTAAGCAGCACTTTTTTATACAAATTTATCAGCTAAGGGCTCAAAAACACATCCCATTGCAGTATTTATAGATTACTGGATGAAGGAAATAGTATTAAACACACTAATCATTTAATCGAAGATTCCTGGGAATTTGAGTAAATTAACTCATGAGGTTTGGCAAGAAAATTTGAGTTTTCTTACTATTGACGTTACTGATTTATTCACCAGTATACCTAGAGTTCAAGGGTATAACTATTTCAGTGACAGTGTTTATAAACTATCTACTGTGCCCTATGACAAAATTCAGCTTATTCTGGAATTAATGGAGGTAGTGCTGGATAATAATTACATACACTTTCAGGGTGAATATTATCAGCAGATAAGTGGTGTTGCAATGGGGGCAGCATGCGCACCAGTTTATGCGAACTTAGTTATGTTGGAATGGGAGAATAGATTTGTATTTCATAGTGATTATATGAAAAATATTCATCTATATGTAAGATTTTTGGACGATATATTTATATTATGGAAAGGAGAGGATGATAGTGTAAAAAACTTTGTTCAGTACATTAATGGCAGTTGCCACTTCCTTAGATTTACATACACATGGGACAAGACAGCTATTAATTATTTGGACACTACTATTCTACAAACCAAAAATGGTTTTAAGTCCAAAATATATAGGAAGACAACTTGGTATAATAGTTACTTACATTTTTCTAGTAATCATCCCATGTTTATGAAAAGGAGTTTAATTAAAGGGCAAGCAGTGCGTATTGCCCGTATGACGTCAGAGCATGAGGACCTAGAACATGAGTTTAGGAAACTGAAACTTATGTTTGTAGAAAGGGGGATACCCTGACACAATGATAGATGGGGTATTGGAAGAAGTTAATAGGGGTAGGGGTCAAAAATATTGATCACTTTTAGGTAAGCCATTGGTAGATGGGGCAAACACTAATAACGTTAATAGACAGTATATTTATAACCCAAAGACAGCAACTGTAAGCAAATATCAAAGGGTATGTGTCATAGAATATAATGTTTTTTCTGAACCTTTTATGCAAATACTAAGGGACAATTGGAGTATGTTGAAGGCTAACAAGGAACTGTTTGAAATGATTGGTCAAGTTGGTCAATTGGTCAATTTTCTGCCCCAAAACTTGGACCGACCCACAAAAGGAGGGGGAGTATCAATATTCGTCAAAGATAACCACACCTCCAGGTTGGTGGCACAGCACGAAGCATCAGAGACTATCCATGTGCAACTAACAGTGGGTAAAACTGCCTTCCAGTTTATAGCCTGCTACAGACCACCCTCCCTAACCCAGGAACCCCACTCGGCCTTCATGAGAACACTGGGAAATATGAAGGTCTCTCCAAACACCATTATATTGGGCGACTTCAACTACCCAAACATAGACTGGGAGCATTACTCTAGCTCCAACACCCTAGCCCAAAGGTTCCTAGAATTTATAAACTCAAATGCTGTGGAACAACTTGTTACCACTCCCACAAGAGGGGAAAACATACTGGACCTGATCATCACCAACATGGGGACTCTATGCTCCAGACCAGAAGTGTATCCCTCACTGGTAAGATCAGACCATAAACTAATCTCACTGGATGTTCACATCCCGACCACCCTGCCCAGAAAACCACAGTGAAAAACTTCTCTAAAGCAAATTTCATACTCCTCAAAACTGAGGTGGTATCCTTCAAAGCCCCCGGGCCTGTGGAAAATACAGCCCAGACCGCAGAATCCTTTATAAACGCATTCTATGAACACCTTCAGGAATGCATGGATCATGCGATCCCAAATAAAACCAAGACCCAATCCTCCAAAGGCAGACGTCCTGTCTGGTGGACCCCAGCCATAAACAAGCTATACAATAGAAGGAGGAAGCTACTAAATGATAGAGCAAAATTCCAAAAAGGGAAGGCATCTCTGATCAGTATTAGCAAAAAACTACGGCACTCATAAAATCGTCTAAGGCCAGCTTTGAGAGACAAATTGCACAGGACACTAAGGATAATCACAAGGCTTTCTTTAGTTATGTTAGGAACCTGGGTGGTAATTCCCAGATATGCTCAGAATTAGTCCAGAATGACAAAAAATACACAGAACCCACAGACATTGCCAACATCCTAGCTGACAGGTTCAGCGCAAACTTCTCCCCTCCCCACCAAAAGGGCAGATATCTATTCCAGCAGAGTGCTGCCCCTGACATCTCAGATGCTCAGGTAAGAGCCGCCTCCAAAGCAAAAACACAGCATCAATGGGACCAGACGGTGTCCCGGGCGCCCTACATGAACTCCAAGAAGAGCTAAACCCAAACATAAAACTACTGTTCAATCTCAGCCTTACTACAGGATATGTACCCAAAGAGTGGCGTACAGCAACTGTGGTCCCTCTCCACAAAGGTGGTGCCTCAACGGATCCTGGAAACTATCGCCCATAAGCTTGACTAGCTTGGTCTGCAAAGCTATGGAAAGGATAATCATGGACCTCATAAATAAAGATATTGGGGACCTACAGACACTGGATCCTACCCAGTTCGGCTTTGGGCAGATCCTGCCTCTTAAACCTGGTTGATTTCTTTGAAACAGTCACCAAGGCCATTGATGAGGGAAGGTGGTCCACACAGCCTACCTGGACCTCGCAAAGCCTTTGATACAATACCCCACTCGGGCATTATAGATAAGCTCACCAGCTTAAATATAAACCCCTATGTCACTAGATGGGTTGCAAACTGGCTCAAGGACAGAACCCACATGGTTAGAATTGCTGGAGCCATGTCAGACTCCAAACCAGTTACAAGTGGCGTCCCACAAGGCTCAGTCCTGGGACCTCTCTTGTTCAGTATATATTTCTCGGAGGTACAGGCCAACACGGAAGGACTGTGGCTGACCAAGTTCAGATGACTGCAAACTGGCCATAATCGACTCTCCAGCCGACACAAGCATCCTCCAAAAGGGCCCCATAGAAACAGACAACTGGTGCCAGAGCCATGGCCTCAAGCTAAAACGCCAAAAAGTGTATAGTCATCCCCTTTGGCAAAAACAAAGTGCCCACAAATTACCACATAGGTGGTAATCCATTAAGTACAGAAGAAGTAATTAGGGACCTGGGGACTGAAGTTGATAGCAATCTCTCATTTGACAACCACGTGGCCAAAGTGGTTAGAAAAACATTTTATATAGCCCACCTAATCTTGAAGGGATTCACATCTAGATCAGGGGAGGTCATCGTGCCTCTTTACTCATCCCTCATCAGGCCCATAATTGAGTACAATGCCCCTTTTGGGATGTACCTTACCAGACACCTGCAGCAACTGGAAAGACCCCAAAAGTACCTCACCAAGAGGATCAAAGGGCTCAAACAGATGCCATATGCTGCCCGGTTAAAGAAACTCCAGCTCTACTCAGTGGCATACCGCCTGTTCAGAGGCGATCTGTGCCTGAGCAAAGCCATGTCCAACCCGGAATTAATGGACATGCTGCACCTCAGAAAATCCAAATCCTATCGAGCTACACGCGCGAGAGACTTGAACCTCAGCACTGAAATAAATAGGACATGCTGGAGGGACAGATTCATAACCCAGAGGCTCCCTTCACTCTGGAATAAAATCCCAGTCCAGGTTAGGCAGAGTCCCTCATTGACTCTCTTCAAGAGGAATCTTGATGAGTGGATGGGAGATCGTAGGTTTACCCCGGGTATGACTTCTGTGTCACTGTTAGACAGAGGCACAGTATACTAACCTCAAAAAAAGGGCATAGCAAAATTAATTTAAAATGGGTGGCGAAAGCCAAACACATTCTGGCTAGGCTTATAAATGCCCTAGGGCAGATAGCCTAGTATGAACCTATGAACCTAAGTACCTTCTTTTTCTTTCAGGACAGGGATCAACTTTAAAAGAATATTTGAGGTACCTATACCTCAAAAGAATTATGATGGAAAGGCTACAGTTCCTTGTCGTAGTTGTAAACAATGTTCCAACATCCTGAGGGAGAATAATGTACAGTTGGAAAATGGGCTTGGCAGTTTGGTCAAATTCTGCAAAGGCAATTGTAACACAAAGATGCCAGTGTATTTGGCTGTGTGTAATGGATGCCCCACATATTATGTGGGTAAAACAGAGAGGGCATTCAAAGACAGAATGTATGAACACTTATGATGTCAAAACTAAGGAGGAGACTAGTGTTTTATATAAACATTCCATTTATTGTAGGTCCTTTAGTGGATATAAATTTGGCATTATAGACATAGTTAGAAATAATAGAGGGGGTGGTGATTTAAAGAATATGTTGCTTAATAAAGAATTAAAATGGCAACTTAGGTTAAAATCTAACATACCCCCTGGATTAAATGAATACATTTCTGTCAAACCGGTTTTAGTACAGAAGGCATCTTTAGTGTGAATTTTTAGGTAGGGCATATAGATGGATAATTTCAATAGCCATCATGGTTAAGGATTATAAGTAACATTGGTCAAATCCCAGACATGTTATTATTTTAACATTTTCTTAGGAAAAGGTTTTATATTTTTAATTATGGTGTTACTATTTATCTCATTTAAAAAGGTATGATATATGTATACAATGGTTTTAATTTGATAGTTTTTAGGATGAATATGAAGTGTTATTTGGTATTGTTCCTTTAAATTGTTAATTAATGTTCAATTATTTTTTTACATAAAAGATCTGTAACACATGGAAGGAGTATCTGAGGAAGTCTTGTGGCTAAGACGAAAGCGCTAATGGTGGTTGCTCCTGTGATTTAATCATATTAAAGTGGATTATTTGGTTTACGACTGTGGTACCTGGACATTTTATTTTATTTTTGTTGGATTAGTTTTGATTTCATTTTTCTGGTTGGACTCTATATTTAACCTTTGTCAGTACTTTTAAATAATTTCATGTTACTTCTTTACCATATCGCTTTTTCATCTTCCACCCTATTTTTAAACTCCACTTTAATTTTATTCCACTCGCTAGCTCTGTTTTTTGTTTATTTATTGCATTTGTATAGCGGGAAAGTCTACTGGGCTTAAAAGAGCCCATTTTCTGCAGAGGCCTGGGGATAAAAGCTCCAAGAACATAAGTTACAGAAAAAAAATAAAACATTAATTGGTACAGAAGTAGAAACAGTGCCACAAGTAGTGATAACAGTAATATATACATAAAAGCAGGAATTTAGTAGGTTTGACAACAGCAGTATATACAGAATATATACATGACAGCAAGAATCTAGTTGGTTTGATTACAGTAATACAGAAAATATACATTAAAGCTGGAATTTAGTTGGTTGCCAGATAAATTCAATCGGAGAGGTATAAACAGATATATTAATCAGTATTATTGTACCAGAATCAACAAATGATGAAAAATTAAAATTATGAAGAAAATATCATCAGTCAGCAGCAGCAAAAAGCACAGCAGTTTAGTTATATAAGGAGAAGGAAGAGGTTAGGTTACAGAGCAGGTACACCGCCAGGAAGGGTTGATGTTCTTCGTCTTCCATTGCTGCAGTCCTGACTATTGGGTATAGTCCGCGTCCCAGTCGGCCCGAATACCAGAGTATAAGGCTGACGTCGGTCAGGGCGCATTAGACTGACGTCAGTACGTCAGGGTACTAATGCGCATGACCGACGTCATATCCTCAGTCTTTTTTGCCGCATGGTCCGATGCAGAAGCAATTTTGCGAGTGCAGGTTGGCGTACTGAAATATTTCCGAAACCGGAGTTTCAGACCGAAACAGAGTTGGCTAAGTACCCCGTTGGGGAATATTTTAGTTTTTCTTGCCTCAGTATTTACCGGATGTCAGAAAAAGTGAATAACTGTATTTCTTGTGGGAAACAGATACCTCATAGGGATTATCATACCTTGTGTATACCTTGTCTAGGGCCTGAGCACGACGTTGTTGGTTGCCGCTCTTGTGCTAGGTTTAATAAACGCACTATTAAGAGGAGGTTAGACTGTGCCAGGTTAGTGTTTGGGAAGCGTTGTAATTATAAAATGCCGCCGGATGCTCCGGCGCCCGCCTCCAAGAAGCGCAAGGATAAAACTGTGAAGCCTAGGGTTGAGGAACCGCAGTCCCGGACGCCGGTTCTTTAGAAGGCTCAGTGGAGCCGGAGGTTTTGCCAGGAGTTTCCATGGAGTCCCAGGCAGAAACTATACTTTTACAGGATGTGCCTTCTCAGGAGGTAGGCCAGGCTGAGGGGGCTTCTCAGGTGACTGTTCTTCCCCTCTTCCCAAGGTAGTTAGGCCTCTCCTTCTGTTGCCAAACCTTCTTTGCGAGGTAGGCCTACTTCAGCTTCAGTGGGGGCTTCTCCTAGCATTTCGGGTTCTGTACCTAAGAAACATATGCTTAAAATGGCAGAAGATTTAATTACTATGATTAGGGGTTCTATGCCACCGCCTGATAAGAGGCCTAGGGTGGAACCGAGTTTGATAGTTTTGAACAGTGTTCAGAAGCCTCAGAATCTTCTGTGGAAGATATACAGGAGTTTCCTACTTATTCTGATTCTGATGTGGATGATTCCACTCCTACAGCTTCTCCGCCTGAGGATTTCTCATTTTCAGAGACTCTGCATTCCATGAGGGAGCACTTTAAATGGGAAGGCCAGGATTACTCTGATTCCAGGAAAAGGCTTAGGGAGTTTTTGTTTTTACCCCAGCATAGGCCTTTAGCTATTCCTCCTATGTTGAATGTGGTGGAAGATGTTTTTGCAGAGGCTTCCCTGAACCCTGACTCTTTGCCTCCTGTTCCTGTTAAGCCTGATAGGTATTATAGGGTGCCCGAAGCTCATAAATATTTGTTTAAGAGTCCTAGGGCGGACCCAGAAACTATTTCTCAAGGGCCTAAGGGTGTAAAGGCTTCTGTGGTTAAAAATCCTGTTCCCACTGATAAGGAGGCAAGGGCTTTGGATAGGTGGGGAAAGAAAGTGTATACTTCTTCCACTCTAGCCATGAGAGCTTTGAATTGCCAGTTTCACATGCTAAAATATCAGAATTATCTCCTTTCACAATTGAAATCTAAGGTGGATGCTTTGGCGGAAGGTATTGAGTGTAAAGAGTTGCTGGATTTGGTTCATGTGTCTGAACAAGTGGGTAAGCATTCTTTGCAATGTGGTTTTGATGCTGTACAGGCCTCCTCGAGGGTGGCTGCTACCAGTTCTGTTCTTCGCAGGCATGCCTGGTTGAAGGACCAGAATTTAGCTGAGCATGTTAAGACAAGGATTTTGGATGCTCCTTTACAGTCTGATGTGTTGTTTGGATCACCTGTGGAAGCAGTTTTAAAGAAAATGGAGGACAAAGCTAAGTCTATGCAAACTGTTAAGGATTTCTTGCAGGTGCAGCCTCCAAAGTTTAGTAGAAATTGGCCTGCTAAGGGGTGGACATATCCTGCTTATGATTCCCAGTCTAGGGGTAGGTCTAGACGTGGTAGGGGCAGGGCTCAAGGTTCTTTTAGGCCTAGAACAGGGAGTTCACCTGCTCAGACTTCTGGTGAGGGCAGGGGTCAGTCCTTTCGTAAACAGACCCAATGACCTGTCTTTTCCGCTGCCAGCAGATTCACGGATGGCAGCTCCTTTGGGAGGAAGACTGTCTCTTTTCAAAGAAAATTGGGATTTAATTACTCAAGACAAATGGGTGTTGGATATCATTCACCACGGTTACAGATTTTATTTCCATACAATGCCCACTTTCAAAGGCATGCCAGATGTTCCTCCTCCACAAAGAAAAGAGGCTCACAAGCAAGTTTCTCAGTTGCTTCACATAGGGGCCATTCAGCCAGTTCCTGTATCAGAAAGGGGCCTAGGATTTTATTCTCGCCTGTTCCTAGTACCAAAGAAGGGGAACACGTGGAGACCAATTTTGGATTTATCTATCCTCAACACTTATCTGGACATTCCCAAGTTCAAGATGTTGACGCTACAACAGCTTCTACCTCTGCTGGGCAAAGATCACTGGATGGTAACTTTAGATCTCAAGGAAGCTTACCTTCATGTGCCTATAAGGCTAAGTTGCAGGAAGTATCTGCGTTTCGAGCTGGAAATTCTCATTATCAGTTCTCTGCATTGCCCTTTGGCTTATCTACTGCCCAGAGTATTCACAAAGGTTCTGGCTCCAGTGATAGCTTACTTCAGGCTACAAGGAATTCAAATCTATCCTTACTTGGACGACTGCCTGATTCTGGCTCAAGAAAAGGAAGATCTTCTACAGCATCTGGAATATGTCATAGCAGTGCTAAGATGCCTAGGGTATTCTGTGAACGAAATAAAGTCCAGTCTAGTACCCTCTCAAGACATGTGCTTTCTGGGTGTGAGACTGAATACAGCAGCCCAGATGGCCTTTTAACCCCGGACAAACAAAAGAGTCTGTCACTTTACTTCCATCAACTATCTCATCAGTCCGTGCTGACTGCAAGGACAGTCCTTCAAGCATTAGGGTTCATGGCATCTTGTATTCTGGTGCTTCCCAATGCCAAACTGCATATGAGGAAGCTACAATGGTATCTCAAAATGTATGGACACAGCACTGCCAGGATTTGGACACTGTCATTCAAATAATACCTTGCCTTCAAAAAGAATTTTTGTGGTGGGCTCAGGAATGTCACCTAAACAAGGGACTCTCTGTGACCCGGCCAGAGGCAAGTCAGATCTTAACGACAGATGCCTCGGACATAGCTTGGGAGCTCATCTAGATGGAAAGTGGATACAAGACAAGTGGCCTGCCAAACTACAGCATCTACATATCAACATGAAAGAGATGTTGGCAGTCCAGTTTGCATTAATGGCTTTCAAGGAGTTACTTCTTCCAGGGCAGGTGTTGATTCTAACAGACAACACAACTGTCATGTGGTACATCAACAAGCAAGGGGGAACACATTCTTATCCTCTATGCAGGCAAGCAATGATTTTATGGGAGACAGCACTAAGCCTGCAACTAACTCTTCAGGCAAGGTTTCTGCCAGGAGCACAGAACTCTTTAGCAGATGTGTTAAGCAGACAAATCATGGATCCCCACGAGTGGAAACTGGATCTTCATGTATTTCAGAAACTGACAGTGTCATGGGGAACTCCAGACATAGATCTGTTCGCTTCTCCACTAAACCACCAGCTGCCACAGTATTGCACAAAGGGGTTTCATCACACAGCTTGGAAAGTGGATGCTCTGTCTTTCAGTTGGAGAAATCTTCATGTTTATGCCTTTCCACCTCTGCCTCTTCTTCCAAAGGTACTGTTAAAGGTCAGACAAGACAGGCCAAGGATGATTTTGATAGCTCCAGATTGGCCTCGCAACACTGGTACCCACTACTACGGAGTCTGGTAAAGAAGCCTCCATGGCCTTTACCTCTGATTCCTCATCTGTTATCTCAGAAGGACGGTCATCTGCTCAATGTCAAGCTACACTCTCTTCATCTAACAGCTTGGCATATTCTGTGTTGAAGCACAGCAGGTCTCAACTTCCTCAACAAGTTTTAAATGTGATCAGGGAAGCTAGAAGACCTAGTACAAGGAAAGTGTATGCGGACAAATGGAAGAGATTTTCATTTTGGAGTACAGCAAAGAATTTGGAGATTTCTGAGCCTAATTTGAGTGTGGCTCTTCAATATCTTACTGAATTATTGGACAAAGGTTTGTCCTTCTCTTCCATAAAGATTCATGCTGCAGCAATTTCAGCTCACTATGATTGTGACCCACCTTTGTTTTCGCATCCTTTGTTCAAGCAGTTTCTTAGAGGGGCAAAGAATATAAGACCCCCACGTAGAGCTCCTACTCCTGCTTGGGATCTCAATTTTGTGTTGGAAAAACTTACTCTACAACCTTTTGAGCCTGCAGCTACTGCTGAATTGAAATATTTGTCATGGAAGACTGCTTTTCTGTTGGCTATTACTTCTGCAAGAAGGGTGTCTGAGTTGCAGGCCCTTATGGCAGTAGAGCCCTTTTGATTTTCCATAAGGATAGGGTATCATTACGCACTAATCCTTCTTTTATGCCTAAGGTGGTTTCTAGTGTGGCTTTAAACCAAGCTATTCATTTGCCTACGTTTTTCGCAGATCCTCAGAATAAAGGGGAAAAGATTTTGCACACTTTAGATGTACACAGGCAATTGCGTTATTATTTAAGCAGGACTAAGGATTTTAGGCAGTCTCAGCAGTTGTTTGTTTCTTTTGCTTTGAGTTCTCAGGGCAAGCCTGTGTCAAAACAAACTATTTCTAGGTGGATTGGCTTTTGCATTGCATTTTGTTATTCCCATCATGGCAAGGAGATTCCAGCTGGGATTAGGCCTCATTCCACTAGGGCTACTGCCACTTCAACAGCATTTCTAAGGGGGGTGGCAACTAAGGATATTCTGGAAGCAGCTACTTGGAGTTCAGTGCATACTTTTTCTAGGCATTATCACCTTCCTATCTACTCTAAGTCTAGGGCTGGTTTTGCCACAGCTGTTTTACAAGGCATGTTGTCAGCTCCTACTACTTTGTAATTTGCCAGCCTCCCTTACCTCTGCTTTGGGATTCTACCCAATAGTCAGGACTGCAGCAATGGAAGACGAAGAACATAGTACAGTTTTGTACCTACCATAAATGTAGATGTTCGAGGATTCCATTGCTGCAGTCCAATTTACCCTCCCTCCTTCCCCCTGTATTTAGGGGTGGTTGTGTAGGTGAGTTTACATGCTTATATTTTTGTATATATGGTTGTATATATTGTACATGTTTTTGGTGCAGGTTTTTGGGACTTGTCTTTTTAGGGTCTTCTGACATCTGGGGCAAGAAAAGACTGAGGATATGACGTCGGTCATGCGCATTAGTACCCTGACGTACTGACGTCAGTCTAATGCGCCCTGACCGACGTCAGCCTTATACTCTGGTATTCGGGCCGACTGGGACGCGGACTATACCCAATAGTCAGGACTGCAGCAATGGAATCCTCGAACATCTACATTTATGGTAGGTACAAAACTGTACTTTATAGAGCAGGTACACTGCCAGGAAGGGTTGTTGTAGAGCAGGTATGTAGCCAGGCAGGGTTGTTATAGAGCAGGTACACCGCCAGGAAGGGTTGTTATAGCGCAGATACACCACCAGGAAGGGTTGTTATAGAGCAGGTATGTAGCCAGGAAGGGTTGTTATAGAGCAGATACACTGCCAGGAAGGGTTGTTATAGAGCAGGTACATAGCCAGGAAGGGTTGTTATAGAGCAGGTACATAGCCAGGAAGGGTTGTTATAGAGCAGGTACACTGCCAGGAAGGGTTGTTATAGAGCAGGTATATAGCCAGGAAGGGTTGTTATAGAGCAGGTACACCGCCAGGAAGGGTGGTTATAGAGCAGGTATGTAGTCAGGAAGGGTTGTTATAGAGCAGGTATGTAGCCAGGCAGGGTTGTTATAGAGCAGATACACTGCCAGGAAGGGTTGTTATAGAGCAGGTACACCGCCAGGAAGGGTTGTTATAGAGCAGGTACATAGCCAGGAAGGGTTGTTATAGAGCAGGTATGTAGCAGGCAGGGTTGTTATAGAGCAGGTACACCGCCAAGAAGGGTTGTTATAGAGCAGGTACATAGCCAGGAAGGGTTGTTATAGAGCAGATAACACCGCCAGGAAGGGTTGTTATAGAGCAGGTATGTAGCCAGGCAGGGTTGTTATAGAGCAGGTACACCACCAGGAAGGGTTGTTATAGAGCAGGTATATAGTCAGGAAGGGTTGTTATAGAGCAGATACACCGCCAGGAAGGGTTGTTATAGAGCAGGTATGTAGCCAGGCAGGGTTGTTATAGAGCAGGTACAAAGCCAGGAAGGGTTGTTATAGAGCAGGTATGTAGTCAGGAAGGGTTGTTATAGAGCAGGTACATAGCCAGGCAGGGTTGTTATAGAGCAGATGCACCGCCAGGAAGGGTTGTTATAGAGCAGGTACACCGCCAGGAAGGGTTGTTATAGAGCAGATAACACCGCCAGGAAGGGTTGTTGTAGAGCAGGTATGTAACAGGCAGGGTTGTTATAGAGCAGGTACACCACCAGGAAGGGTTGTTACAGAGCAGGAATATAGCCAGGCATGGTTGTTATAGAGCAGGTACATAGCCAGGAAGGGTTGTTATAGAGCAGGTACATAGCCAGGAAGGGTTGTTATAGAGCAGATAACACCGCCAGGAAGGGTTGTTATAGAGCAGGTATGTAGCCAGGCAGGGTTGTTATAGAGCAGGTACACCGTCAGGAAGGGTTGTTATAGAGCAGGTATGTAGCCAGGCAGGGTTGTTATAGAGCAGGTACACCGCCAAGAAGGGTTGTTATAGAGCAGGTACATAGCCAGGAAGGGTTGTTATAGAGCAGATAACACCGCCAGGAAGGGTTGTTATAGCGCAGGTATGTAGCCAGGCAGGGTTGTTATAGAGCAGGTACACCACCAGGAAGGGTTGTTATAGAGCAGGTATATAGTCAGGAAGGGTTGTTATAGAGCAGATACACCGCCAGGAAGGGTTGTTATAGAGCAGGTATGTAGCCAGGCAGGGTTGTTATAGAGCAGGTACATAGCCAGGAAGGGTTGTTATAGAGCAGGTATGTAGCCAGGCAGGGTTGTTACAGAGCAGATACACTGCCAGAAAGGTTTGTTATAGAGCAGATACACTGCCAGGAAGGGTTGTTATAGAGCAGGTACATAGCCAGGAAGGGTTGTTATAGAGCAGGTACACCGCCAGGAAGGGTTGTTATAGAGCAGGTATGTAGCCAGGAAGGGTTGTTATAGAGCAGGTACACCGCCAGGAAGGGTTGTTATAGAGCAGATACACCGCCAGGAAGGGTTGTTATAGAGCAGATACACCGCCAGGAAGGGTTGTTATAGAGCAGGTACATAGCCAGGAAGGGTTGTTATAGAGCAGGTACATAGCCAGGAAGGGTTGTTATAGAGCAGGTACACCGCCAGTAAGGGTTGTTATAGAGCAGGTATGTAGCCAGGAAGGGTTGTTATAGAGCAGGTACACCGCCAGTAAGGGTTGTTATAGAGCAGGTATGTAGCCAGGAAGGGTTGTTATAGAGCAGATACACCGCCAGGAAGGGTTGTTATAGAGCAGGTACACTGCCAGGAAGGGTTGTTATAGAGCAGGTACACTGCCAGGAAGGGTTGTTATAGAGCAGGTACACTGCCAGGAAGGGTTGTTATAGAGCAGGTACACTGCCAGGAAGGGTTGTTATAGAGCAGGTACACTGTCAGGAAGGGTTGTTATAGAGCAGGTACACCGCCAGGAAGGGTTGTTATAGAGCAAGTACACCACCAGGAAGGGTTGTTATAGAGCAGGTATGTAGTCAGGAATGGTTGTTATAGAGCAGGTATATAGCCAGGAAGGGTTGTTATAGAGCAGGTACATAGCCAGGAAGGGTTGTTATAGAGCAGGTATGTAGCCAGGCAGGGTTGTTATAGAGCAGATACACTGCCAGGAAGGGTTGTTATAGAGCAGATACACCGCCAGGAAGGGTTGTTATAGAGCAGGTACACTGCCAGGAAGGGTTGTTATAGAGCAGGTATGTAGCCAGGCAGGGTTGTTGTAGAGCAGGTACACCACCAGGAAGGGTTATTATAGAGCAGGTATGTAGCCAGGCAGGGTTGTTATAGAGCAGGTACACCGCCAGGAAGGGTTGTTATAGAGCAGGTATGTAGCCAGGCAGGGTTGTTATAGAGCAGGTACACCGCCAGGAAGGGTTGTTATAGTGCAGGTATACCGCCAGGAAGGGTTGTTGTAGAGCAGGTATGTAGCCAGGAAGGGTTGTTATAGAGCAGATACACTGCCAGGAAGGGTTGTTACAGAGCAGGTACATAGCCAGGAAGGGTTGTTATAGAGCAGATACACTGCCAGGAAGGGTTGTTATAGAGCAGGTATATAGTCAGGAAGGGTTGTTATAGAGCAGATACACTGCCAGGAAGGGTTGTTATAGAGCAGGTATGTAGCCAGGCAGGGTATTTGTAGAGCGGGTACACCACCAGGAAGGGTTGTTATAGAGCAGGTACATAGCCAGGAAGGGTCGTTATAGAGCAGGTATGTAGCCAGGAAGGGTTGTTATAGAGCAGATACACTGCCAGGAAGGGTTGTTAGAGCAGGTATGTAGCCAGGCATGGTTGTTATAGAGCAGGTACACCACCAGGAAGGGTTGTTATAGAGCAAGTATGTAGTCAGGAAGGGTTGTTATAGAGCAGTTACATAGCCAGGAAAGGTTGTTATAGAACAGGTACGTAGCTAGCAAGGGTTGTTATAGAGAAGGTACATAGCCAGGAAGGGTTGTTATAGAGCAGGTATGTAGCCAGGAAGGGTTGTTATAGAGCAGATACACCGCCAGGAAGGGTTGTTATAGAGCAGGTGCACTGCCAGGAAGGGTTGTTATAGAGCAGGTACACTGCCAGGAAGGGTTGTTATAGAGCAGGTACACCGCCAGGAAGGGTTGTTATAGAGCAAGTACACCACCAGGAAGGGTTGTTATAGAGCAGGTATGTAGTCAGGAAGGGTTGTTATAGAGCAGGTATGTAGTCAGGAAGGGTTGGTATAGAGCAGGTATATAGCCAGGAAGGGTTGTTATAGAGCAGATACACTGCCAGGAAGGGTTGTTATAGAGCAGATACACCACCAGGAAGGGTTGTTATAGAGCAGGTACACCGCCAGGAAGGGTTGTTATAGAGCAGGTATGTAGCCAGGCAGGGTTGTTATAGAGCAGGTACACCACCAGGAAGGGTTATTATAGAGCAGGTATATAGCCAGGCAGGGTTGTTATAGAGCAGGTACATAGCCAGGAAGGGTTGTTATAGAGCAGGTACATACCAAGGAAGGGTTGTTATAGAGCAGATAACACCGCCAGGAAGGGTTGTTATAGAGCAGGTATGTAGCCAGGCAGGGTTGTTATAGAGCAGGTACACCGCCAGGAAGGGTTGTTATAGAGCAGGTATGTAGCCAGGCAGGGTTGTTATAGAACAGGTACACCGCCAGGAAGGGTTGTTATAGAGCAGGTATACCGCCAGGAAGGGTTGTTGTAGAGCAGGTATGTAGCCAGGAAGGGTTGTTATAGAGCAGATACACTGCCAGGAAGGGTTGTTACAGAGCAGGTACATAGCCAGGAAGGGTTGTTATAGAGCAGATACACTGCCAGGAAGGGTTGTTATAGCGCAGGTATATAGTCAGGAAGGGTTGTTATAGAGCAGATACACTGCCAGGAAGGGTTGTTATAGAGCAGGTATGTAGCCAGGCAGGGTTGTTATAGAGCAGGTATGTAGCAGGCAGGGTTGTTATAGAGCAGGTACACCGCCAAGAAGGGTTATTATAGAGGAGGTATGTAGCCAGGAAGGGTTGTTATAGAGCAGGTACATAGCCAGGAAGGGTTGTTATAGAGCAGGTACACCGCCAGGAAGGGTTGTTATAGAGCAGGTACATAGCCAGGAAGAGTAGAGATGATTTTCAGTATTTGTTTGAAGGCGATGGTGCTGCCTGTGTTTCTTATAGAAGGTGGAAATGAGTTCCATATTTTGGCGGTGGTGAAGGAACAGAGGAGTTGCCCAGCAGGTAAGATGGGCTTTTCTACTTTTAGAAGAACTTTCTGAAGAAATGCTATCTTCCCTAATAATTTCCACCACCCATTCCTTAAATTCCTTTATCAGATAGGTGGGGAAGCACCGGTGTCTCATTTTTATTTCATTACCCTGCATTTTTATTGTAGTTATTATTAGCATGTGATCTGAAGTAGTTATTGGGTGCATATTTAAACTTTCAATTAAATGCACATGCTCTGTGAAAAATAATTTCTGTCTAGCCTAGCCCAGTTATACCATGGGAATATGTAAATTGTCTCCAAGCTGCTGCTACTGTGTTCACATCTTCCATACCAGATATTTCCATAAATTTCTTCAAAAATCTACTGTCATATGCTGCAGTATTTATAACACGGGGGAGTCTGCCGCCGACTGACTCATAATTCCAGCCAGTGTACAAAAGTCTAGTGCTACTGTGAGATACGTGCGACATTGCACAGAATCAGAACATACTTCGGTCATAAAATGACGTCTGGTATAAAGCGGACATCGGCACGTACCAACCTCAGAATTTTTCTGTGGCCTGTCTTATCTGCTCTGGTCATCGCTCATCAGACAAGTTTCAAATCTTGGTTCAGGTAAGTGCCCCATTGTTTTTTTTTTTTTTTTTTATTACTGTCATTGGTTACTTTGTATTTCAGTGATTACATGTCAACTAGGAAGGCCAAGTGTCAGTGTGGAAGGCAGATTCCACATAAAGACTCTCATGACCTTTGTTTATTTTGCCTAAGCCCAGACCATTACCATGCTACCTTTTCTATTTGTAAGGCCTTTGTACCCAAGATCCTACGTAGTCGCTTAGCTTCTCTTAACTTGCATCCTGAAAATCTGTGACTAAAATGTCTCGCACATGACATGAAAGCTACATTCGGGCCCTTCAGGCGATCCACAGGCTAAGAAGGTCAAGAAGTCCAGGCCTGATTTAACTGCTGCTCACTCTGATCCGGATGTGTCTCCTGAGGCTGATGTTGGCCCAGAGACTGTTTTGGAGTTGGTAGACACTCCTTTGATGAGTACCGGTGTGGAGGCTGTGAAGGACCCTAGCAGCACTTCCTCAAGGGAAACGTAGACATTTGACTAGTGCGTGGCGGGGAACCATGGCTTTTTGTGACTGAAGGCCCACATGGCATTACTCAGATCATAGTGCGAGAGGATGTTCCTACCAGCATTGTAGAGTGTAGGTCTGACGTCAGGCCCATCCACCTTCCACCAAATGGAGGTTCCCAAAAAAAAAAAAGACAAAACATGTTTCTCCAGCTCCTCAGGAATAACCGTCAGATGGGCATGACTTTTTCCAAGGCCTGTTCAGCACTTTTATGGCCCTGAGGTAGTCCTCATCCTCTCTCTCTTTCCCTTCTCCTTCCATTCCTCCCTCTACTCCTCAAAAGAGGACTCCTGAGGAGTTCTCCTCAGTTGATGAGAAATCCTCGGGACAAATCTTTGGCTTATTCAGCCCAAATTTCTTCCCCTTTTGCTTATGCCTCCCCAGAAGAAGATTCTAACGGCACTGATTCCCCTGGGGAGGCATTTATTTTGGGGATACAGTTCTTAAGATGGAGTTTTTCCAAGTGGGACTGTTGAGAGGTATCAGACATCCAAAAAAAGGTACTATGACCTGCTACAGATGGACTCCCCTTCACCATCTGCCATTCCTCCTGTTCTGTCAGCCTTCCTAGATGCCTTTGCTGCTGCGTCCAAGTGCCCTGATTCTCACCCTCCAGCCCCCAAAAAGCCAGATAGATTTTGTAACATGCTGGAGGACTCCAAATTCCTATTCAGATGTCGCTCTGCAGACCCTGCTACCATCTCGATATCTACAGACAAGGCCTCCAAGATGCTGCCTTCCACTTCCTGCTCCCCTCAGATAAGGAGAGCAAAGTCATGGAAAGAATAGGAAAAAAGGTTTATACTTATTAACTGTGTCAGACCCATATGGCCAAATATTCCTTGGCCCTTCTCTCAGATGCTGGCAAACTACTCTCTGAGCTTCCTGACTCTCCCTTAACTCCGGTTACATGGCATTCCATAAAGTGTAGTAATGATGCTGTGGAGTCGTCAGCTAGAGCGGCTGCATCTGGGTCAGTCCTCAGGAGGTATTCTTGGCTCAGATTCCAACTTTTGCCTGATGAAATTTAAAGCAAAACTCATGCATGCCCACCTGGGCAACAAGGCTTTGTTTGGTACCTCTGCTGCAGAACTCTTTAATTCTCTACAGGAGAAGGGCAAGGAACTGCAAGACTTGAAGCATGTTTGTTTCCCTGGTGCCTAAGTTTCAGAGGAACTATCCTACCAAGACCACCTTTGTTAGAAAGTCTACCAGGCCACAATCTTCCAAAGGTAAGAGAGATACTAGGAAATTATTTTCTTCTAGGTCTACCTCCTGTACTCTCACCTAGAAACAACCCTTTCAGGCTGTCAGGTAGTATGTGACTACCCACCTCCAGGCCATTAACTCCTCTGTCCCTTCATCTCTTTTTCTCTCTGCTTGGAAACAGATAACTCTGGACTTTTGGGTCCTATCCATCATCCCGCAAGGGTACTTTATGGTGTGGAAGACCCCTCCCCCCTTCAGGGGTATTCCACAGCCTCCAAAAGAACTTGAACTCTCTCCCCAGGTCATTTCCAACCTCCTTTCTCAAGGCATTATTCAAGTAATGCTGCACTCCCAAGTAGGAAAAGGGTTCTACTCCAGGATGTTCCTGGTACCAAGGAAGGATGGTCCTTGGAGACCCATTCTAGACTTATGCCATCTAAATACTTTTCTCAAGGTTCCCACCTTTCGTATGCTAACCTTACCCCACCCTTCTTCCTCTCATCCTCCCTCAGGCCTTTATGGTGTCATTGGACATCAAGGATGCCTACCTTCATATTCCCATTCATCTTCAGTTCAGGAAGTTTCTTTGCTTTGCTATTGCTTCCTCATATTCTCAGTTCTGTGCCTTGCCCTTTGGATTGTCTATGGCCCCAAAGGTCTTCACAAGAAACTTAGCTCCTGTCATAGCCTTCTGCAGGCTACAGGGCATACAAATCTTTCCATATGTAGACTACCTTCTTCTCCAGGCTCATATTAGAGACATCCTTCCGGAGAACTTTTCCTTCATGATGTCACTGTGGGAGGGTCTAGGGTTCATGATCAATCACAAGACCACATCTTTCTTGGCTGCAGGATCCATTCAGAAGGATGCTGGCTTCCTTACCTCCAGAAAAGGTCCTGTCCCTCTCCTCCTACTTCTAGGACCTCTTGCTCCTCCTGTCCCTGACTGCTAGGGAGTTTCTTCCCCTCCTGGGCTTCATGGCATCAACTATTCCAATGCTTCCTTTAGCCAAGTTTAATATGAGGAAATTCCAGTGGTTCCTGGGAACAGTATGCGCACAGCAATCCTATCCTCTGGAGTTTAAACCACTCCTCTCTTGCCTGAAAAGGAGTTACATTGGTGGAGCCAACAGGTGGCAAGGAGCCCAGGCTTACCCTTGCAACCAGCTCTTCCCACTCAGGAGCTGTACACAGATGCTTCAAACATGAGATGGGGAGCAACCCTAGACTCATGGAGGGTCAGAGATGTCTGGTCTCCAGCCCAGAAATGGGAGCACATCAATATAAAGTTGATGAGGTCCCTGATCTTCGCTCTACAAATAATCAAGCCTGTTCTTTTCCGGGGGGGGGGGGGTTAAGATGGTTTACAGACAATACCACAATCCTCTGCCATGTCAGCAAACAAGGAGGGACAAAGTCCTACTTCCTGTGCATACTGGCTTTACAGGCCTGGGAGTTAACTGTCCAGAGTCAATTCTCCCTCCAGGCTGTTTACATTCTCTTGACTCAGAATGTTGTGGCAGACACTCAACAGGTCCATGACTCAATCCCGTGAGTGGATGTTACATAGGAGTATGTTTCTGGACATGGTCCATCGATGGGGTGTACCTCAGGTAGGTCTCTCTGCCTCCCTCATGAACAGACAACTTCCCAAGTTTTGTGCCATGGTTCTAGATCCCTTGGCATGGAAGGTGGACCCCCTATCTTTCTCTCTGAAGGGGATATTTCTCTATGCATTCCCCCCTTCCCACTTCTCCAAAAGGTCCCGTTGAAAATCCAACAGGAGCAACCAGAAGTCTTGCTGGTGACTCCATTTTGGCCAAGACAGCATTGATTTCCCCTTCTGCATTTAGCCAAGGGCAATCACCACAAGTTGCCCCACAGAATGGACCTACTCACACAGGACAAGGGAACTTCAGTACATCCACAGATGTCGTCTGCAACTGACCCCCGTGGGTGATAGGGTTTTGATTCCCTTCAGACACTTTTTCTGAGTACGTGCTACAAGTTCTGCAGAAGGCCAGAAAACCCACAACTAGGAAATTGTACGTTTCCAAATGGATTTCCAGTGCACCAGTCTTGCCACATTATTATGCCTTTCAGTATACAATCCTTCTGCCATTAGTGTGTCACAACCAGCAACGAGGTGTTCAACTGTTACCAATTCTGTTTTACAAAACCGACATTTGTCTGTTTCTCCCACAAGTTCAGTGGACTTTGTAAACCAACGTGTACATAGCCCACTATCTTGGACTGCCAATATTAACCTTTCATCTCTTGGTTTGAATTTGCTTCTTCTTAACCATTTCCTACATTTGATCCTGATCAACATGAGGTTCTTCCAGAAGTTTTCTATACTTTCAATTATATTTATGCATTTTTTACATTTCTTGACTTCTCATCAGGTCTTTCACGTTTGTATTCTTTCTTTTGTTTTTTGGTACATTCAGTTGCTGTCTGATTTTTATCAACTTCTGGTTTGCTTTCCATTACTGCTTGATGCCAATATGCTTCTGCTAGACTAAGCAGCGAAGTCATCTTAGATTTATTCTTCTCGTGTTTCAAAACCTTCACTATGTTTGGGTCTTGTGAGGTCAGCAGATGTGTCCATTCCCACTATTGCAGATCTGTACATGTAATCAATTTCAAGGAGGCCCATCCCTCCTTCTGAACTAGGAATATATAATCGTGGTAGGCATTGATTTTTATAAATCATTTGATGAGCATGAAGCATTCTTCTTGTTTTCCTGTCTAATCTATCCAACACATTTCGGGGCCAGTCAGACACTCCAAAACTGTAAGTTAGGACAGGAAGAGCAAATTGGTTTATAGCTGGAGATGTGAAGTTGTTCTATTTCGCCGTTCATTCTTACACATGAGTTCGGAGCCGATCCTCGGGTCTGAGTTCACTTGCTACAAAGCTCAAGGTCTTCAGATAGCTCGACGCCAAGTCCCTATCCCATGATGCACCTAGAATTACCTGAGATCTAGTCTGCCGCTGCAGTAGATCGGAGGTTCTCGCTAGCTCGGGCCAGTAAAACCTTTCTTTATTACAAATATTTGATAACAATTTGATAAATAATTTCTCTCTATATATTAGATATTTAGATATTTAGATAAAGCTCTTATAGCTTTGTGTTGTTCCCTTCCCTTGGTGCTCTTTATCTTGTATTCAGCTCTTTGGCCTCTTTTATTTAGGCCTTGTTTAGTGTTTAAATTGTGTGCATTATATAGTGACTTCTGTCACAACTTGTTTATGCTCTTTACCATTTAAGTAAATTGTTTTGTGTGTGTGTGTGTGTGTGTGTGTGTGTGTATGCTTGCCATTTATATTTATCCTGTAGTTTTAGGAAGGCTGGTTGTTATTGTTTAATTGTTGTTGGGCATGTCTATTTTTTTTTTTACACCACCCTAATAACATTGTGCTTTTTGAAATGGCTGATAAGGACAAACACCCTAAGTCAAGGTTTAAAAAATGGCCTAAATGTGGGCAGAAAATGTCTGTCACCGACGGTCATGTAAACTGCATTTATTGTTTGGGAGCATTACATCTCCAAGAAAGCTGCTCCATATACCATTCCTTCTCTTCTAGGGTTCTCCAGGAGAGAAAGAGGAAACTGATTGACGGGTTTACTGAAACCTTCTTTCCAAGAGGCTTTGAGCGACCAAGAGGGAATCCAGTAAGTCCTCAAAGTCTTCCAAGACTTCTACATCTGAATCAAAAAAATCGAAAAAGTCTTCGACATCGGCTCCACAGACCTCGGAGCCAGTCCCGGTTTTGGAACCTGTATCCGAAATACCAAAATCTCCACTTTTACAGTCGGTACCACCTTTGGTCCATTCATCTCGGTCTTCGATTAGCCTTTACGATTTGGATGTGGATCGTGCAGTGCAGAGCTTTTGCAGGCACTGGCCTTTGCTACATTTTTATCGGCTCCAACCCAAGCGGCTTTGGAGCTGAAGACCCTTTTACCAGCTACTACTCTTCCTCCTCCAAGCCATACCGGTAGGAGTCGGACTTGTTGATCATGGAGCCTTCAGAGCCGACGCCTGCTCCATTTACTCTGACGTCCTCGGTGCCGATTGAGGAATCTATGAGCCGACACTCTCTGGTCGGTTCCAGAGAGGATAGTCTGACCGGCTTGTCTGTTCCGACTCTGCCTCTCGAGGCTTTGGCTCTGATGAGCTCTGCTCCTACCTCTGGCTCAGAGCCCACTCTCCTGGTGCCGGGGGTATCCACTGATGTTCTTCGTGTTTCACTGTTGCAGTCATTACATTTAGGGTGATCCTGCTGACAGGTTGCCCTCAGTCGGCCTGAATTCCAAAGTCCTGGGTCCTGCATCGGCTGCTGTCGCCCCTTCCCTGACGTCAGGGGTATAAAAGAAGCAGCCAATGCCATTTTCTTTGGTCTTTCTTGCTGCGCGGTGCCCGAAGCAGAAGCAGTTCGCAAGTGCCAGTCGGCCGACTCCTGAGATTTTTTGTGTTCGAGTTTCAGATCTGAATTCTTCAATAAAGCTAAGTACCCCATTGGGGAAACTTTTTTCTTGCTCCAGACCGATGTCAGAAAAAGTAAATAATAGTATTTCTTGTGGAAAGCAAATACCTCCTAAGGACTTTCATTCTTACTGTATTCCTTGCCTAGGGCCCTGATCACAACGTTTCTGGTTGTCGGTTTTGTGCTAGATTTAACCAATGCACTATTAAGCGTCAGTATGATTTTGCTTTAAACTATTTTGGACACCGGTTTAATTATCCAGAAATGTCGTCGGATAGCCATCTGACTACCGGAGTTCACAAAAAACGCAAAGAAAAGGAGAGAGATAGACAACCGAGGCCCAAAACCGACGACAAAGCTTCTCCTAAGCCAGTCACCGGTTCGCCGGTTCTCAGTGAGACGCTTTTGCAGCCCCTGACGCCTGCTACTTTAGAGTTGCAGGCCGCTACTGACTCCCACGTGGAGTCAGCCATGCCACTGGAAACTCAAGGTATTGGAGCCTCGGATACTATTCCTTCATTTGGCTCCGGAACCACTGAGCAGGCACCGGCTTCTTAGGGTGTATTCAGACCTAAACATGTTTACATTAAACCAACTACAGCTTGAAAGGCAAAGGCTAAAGCACCTTCTAAAGCAAAGAAACAAACTCAAGAGCCACGTGGACAGGCCTCTATGCCCAAAAAACAGATGCTCAAAATGGCCGAAGACTTGATTACCTTGATCAGGGGTTCCCATCCCCCTCCTGATGAGGCCTAGGCAAGAGACTGACTATGAATCTTCAGATCAGGTTTCTATTTCTTCTGATTCCTCTTCTGATCAGGAATATTCCCTTCCCCCCTGTGAGGATTCTGATGCAGAAGAATCTGTACCTTCAGCTTCCCCTCCAGAGGACTACTCTTTTGGGGAAACCTTGCATACCATGAGGGAGCATTTCCACTGGGAGAGCCAAGATTTTTCAGAATCTAAAAAGAGGCTCAGAGATTTCCTTTTACTACCTCAACACAGGCCACTAGCCATTCCACCTGTGTTAGACATTGTAGATTGTATTTTCGGAGTCTAGTCTTACCCCTGACTCCTTACCTCCAGCCCCTGTTAAGCCTGACAGATACTACAGGGATGTTCATCGTGTTACACTGCTGCAGTCATTACACTTGGGGTTATCCTGCCGTCAGGCGGTCCTGCAGTCGGCCCGAGTTCCAAAGTCTTGGTCCGGCGTCGGTTGCTGTCGCTTCTTCCCTGACGTCAGTGCGCCAGGGGTATATAAGATGCAGCCGACGCCATTTTCTCCAGTCTTTCTTGCCGCGCTGTGCCCGATGCAAAAGCAGTTCGCAAGTGCCGGTCGGCCGACTCCTGAGATTTTCATTCCGAATCCAGAACCGAAGTCTTCTACAAAGCTAAGTACCCCGTTGGGGAAACTTTTTCTTGCTTCAGACCGATGTCAGTAAAAGTTAATAATTGTATTTCTTGTGGGAAGCAAATACCTCATAAGGATTTCCATTCCTATTGTATCCCATGCCTAGGCCCAGACCACGACGTCACAAGTTGTCGGTTTTGTGCTAGGTTTAATAACCGCACTATTAAACGTCTGTTTGATTTTGCCCGACATTATTTTGGCAGAAAATTCAATTACACCATGCCGTCAGAACTACCGACGACCGGGTTACACAAAAAACGCAAAGACAAGGACAGGCATCCGAGTCCCAAAACTGACGAAGCCTCTTCTAGGCCAGTCGCTGGTTCTCTGGTTTTCAGCGAGGCGCCTTCGCAGCCCCTGACGACTGCGTCTTTGGAACCACAGGCCGCCTCTGACTCCCACATGGAGATGGCTGGGCCTTCGGATACATCAGACTTGCAGCTTACTGAGACTAACCCTTCAGAGGGCTCCGGAGTAGCTGAACAACCTGCAGCTTCGGAGGGTGTTTACAGGCCTACTCATTTAACCATTAAATCTTCTGTTAAACCCAAAACAAAAAAACAACTTCAGCATTCACCAGGACAGGCCTCCATGCCTAAGAAACAGATGCTCAAAATGGCCAAAGACCTAATTACTCTGATCAGGGGGTTCCACCTTCCACCTGATAAAAGGCCTAGACAGGATGCAGACTATGACTCATCCGACCAGGTGTCCATCTCCTCAGACTCATCCTCAGACCAAGGATACCGTCTAACCCCTTATGAGGATTCTGATGCTGAGGAATCTATTCCTTCAGCCTTTCCACCAGAGGACTACTCCTTTGGGGGAAACCTTACATACCATGCGGGAGCATTTCCATTGGGAGGACCAGGATTACTCAGAATACAAGAAAATGCTCAGATTTCCTTTTATTACCTCAACTCTCACCACTTGCTATTCCGCCAGTGCTAGATATTGTGGATGTTTATTCTGAATCCAGTTTAAATCCTGATTCTTTACCTCCTGCTCCAGTTAAGCCAGACAGATACTACAGAGTCCCTGACTCACACAAATTCCTTTGTAAAAGCCCTGTTGCTGACCCTGAAACTATTTCCCAGGGTCCCAAAGGGGTAAAGGCCTCTACAGCAAAAAATCCAGTCCCCTCTGACAGAGATTCCAGAGCATTAGACAGATGGGGGAAGAAAGTGTATACGTCTGCAACTTTAGCAATGAGAATCTTAAATTGCCAGTTTCACATGCTTAAGTACCAGCAATATTTGATGTCTCAGTTGAAACAAAAAATGCTTCCAAATTCAGATCTTCCTAATTATAAGGAAATTCAGGATTTATTGCATGCAGCTGAACAAGTGGGAAAACATACTTTGCAATGTGGTTTTGATTCCTTGGAGGACTCCTGTAGAGCAGCAGTTACAGGGTCTGTCATTAGAAGAATGCTTGGTTAAAAGAGCAGACATTACCAGATCATGTTAAAGCAAAATTATTAGATGCACCTTTGCAGCAGGATGTTTTATTTGGAGTTGAGGCAGAAGAGGTATTAAAGAAAATGGAGGATAAAGCAAAATCTTTGCAAACAGTGAAGGATTTCTTACAGGTTAAGCCTCCTCGATTTAGCAGAAATTGGCCAACAAAAAATTGGTCCTTTCCAGTTTGACAGACCTCAAAGGGGCAGATACAGACGTCCAAGAGGCAGAGGTCAACCACAAGTTACTTACAGGCCTCAACAATGGGGGGCTTCAACCCAGAAAGAAGGGGAAGACAGGCCTCAACCTTATAAAAAACAGCCCCAATGACTTCCCACTACAGCTGCCAAACATCACTCTTTTGGCAGCCCCCTTGGGGGGGGGAAACTGGCACTTTCCAGTCACAATTGGCAAATGATCACCAAAGACAAATGGGTTCTCAATATTGTGTCTCAAGGTTACAGGTTTCACTTTCACACTCTGCCAAGGTTAAAAGGAATGCCAAATCTGCCACCAAATCAATGGGCAGAGGCTCAAAGACAAATTGCAGCACTCATGGACATGAGCTATTCAAAAGGTAACAAAACAGGAACAAGGACTAAGATTTTACTCAAGACTCTTTCTGGTTCCCAGAAAGGACAAAGCCTGGAGGCCCATTCTGGATCTTTCTTCTCTAAATACTTACCTGGACGTTCCAAAATTCAAAATGTTGACACCACAGCAGCTTCTTCCCATGCTGGGCAAGAAAGCTTGGCTCGTAACTTTGGACCTCAAGGAGGCATACCTGCATGTCCCTATCAGACAAAATTGCAAAAGATACCTCAGATTCTTAGCAGGTTCAATGTATTACCAATTCTCTGCACTGCCCTTTGGCTTATCTACTGTGCCCAGGGTCTTTACAAAATGCCTGGCACCAGTAATTTCATTTTGCAGACAAAAAGGAATTCAAATATACCCATACTTGGATGTCTGCCTTATACAAGCAGAGAGCAAAGACATTCTTCTAAAGCATCTGGCGTTTGTAAAAAGACTGCTAATTTGCCTAGGGTACACAGTAAACGAAAAGAAATCAAAACTAGTGCCCTCACAAGAGATAATATTCCTGGCTGCCAGCTTAAATACAATGGCCCAGATGGCATGTCTCACACCAGACAAGCAAGGACAACTGACTCAATATTTTCAATTGATGGCAACAAAAACCCAACTCTCTGCAAGAAAAATTCTGCAGGCCTTGGGTTACATGGCATCTTGCATACTACTAATTCCATATGCCAAACTGCATATGAGGAAACTACAATGGTACCTAAAGAGTGTCTGGTCTCAGCACTGTCACAGTTTTGAAACAGTAATACCACTTATTCCTTGCCTTCAACAGGAGTTTCGATGGTGGGCTCAAGCCTGTCACCTCAACAAGGGACAGCCTTTCACTCAACCCACAGCCAGGCAAACACTGACAACAGATGCTTTGGATTACGTCTGGGGAGCACACATGGCAGGAAAATGTATTCAGGGCAAGTGGACCACAGAACAAAGGCATCTTCACATCAATCAAAAAGAGATGCTAGCTCTACAAAATGCCCTTATAGCTTTCACGGACCTTCTGCATCCAGGACAACTACTACTAAAGACAGACAACACCACAGTTATGTGGTACATAAACAAGCTATGAGGCACACATTCATATCCCCTCTGCAGACAAGCCATGACCTTGTGGAACACAGCTATAATCTATCAAGTTCATCTGCAAGCACAATTCCTGCCAGGAGAGAAAAACACACTGGCAGACGACTTAAGCAGAAACATCATGGATCCGCACGAGTGGAAATTACATCCACAAATGTTCAGGATGATAACACAGAAATGGGGGAGCCCAGACATAGATCTGTTCACATCCCCAATGAATTACCAGCTACAGAAATTTTGCGCAAGGACTTACCACCCACAAGCATGGAAAGTGGATGCCCTCTCATTCAGCTGGAAGAATCTACAAGTATACGCTTTCCCACCAATACCTCTCCTTTCAAAGGTACTCATAAAAGCCAACCAAGAAAGGCCAAAGATGATCCTGATTGCACCAGACTGGCCACGCCAGCACTGGTACCCAATCTTAAAGAACTTAGCACAAGGACCACCATGGATTTTTCCTCAAATCTCACAACTTTTGACTCAGCAAAACAATCCGATACTTCACGGCCAGCTCAAGACTTCACACCTGGCTGCATGGCAGATTCCTTAGTCAAGCAAACAATGCCTCTCTCCAAAGCTGTTATGGATGTCATTATGGAGGCCAGAAGGCCTAGCACTAGGAAAGCCTATTTGGATAAATGGAAGAGATTCTGTGCCTGGAACCAGACTCACAGCCTTTATCGTCTTGTCCCAAACATTCCTCAGATTCTACAATACTTGACTGAGATGCTGGACAAAGGCCTCTCCTTTTCATCCATTAAGATCCATGCCTCTGCCATCTCTGCCCATTACAACACAGATCCACCAATTATTTCCCATCCTTTGCTAAAACAGTACCTGAGAGGGGCTAAAAACATAAGACCGCCCCGTAGAGCACTAACTCCAACTTGGGACCTCAACTTTGTCTTGGAAAAATTAACTTTACCTCCTTTTGAGCCAGCTAACTCAGCAGACTTAAAATATGTCTCTTGGAAAACTGCTTTGCTCCTGGCAATTACCTCAGCTCAAAGAGTTTCACAATTACAGGCACTAATGGCAGTGGAACCTTTCATAATTTTCCACCAAGACAGGGTGTCTTTAAGAACAAACCCTACCTTTATGCCAAAGGTGGTATCAAGTGTGGCTCTAAACCAAAATATTCACTTGCCAACTTTTTATCCAAATCCACATAACAAAGGGGAGAGACTACTGCATTCCTTGGACATACACAGGCAGTTATGCTTCTACTTGGACAAAACAAAAGCTTTCAGGAAAACTGAGCAATTATTTGTTGCATATGCTGCAGGAACACAGGGAAAAGCCATTTCAAAACAGACCATTTCAAAATGGATAGGGCATTGTATACGTTTCTGCTATACACACCATGGGAAAACTGCACCTAGCAGCATTAGGTCTCATTCCACCAGGGCAACAGCCACTTCAGCTGCCTACCTCAGAGGAGTACCTACCAAGGACGTTTTGGAATCAGCCACTTGGAGTTCTGTACATACCTTCACCAAGCATTATCATCTGCCTCTTTACTCTAAATCCAGAGCTTGCTTTGCCACTGCAGTTCTGCAGGGCTTTATAGCCACCCCTAATGCCTTATAGAATCAGCCACCCTACCTCAGCTTTGGGATTCTACCAAAGTGTAATGACTGCAGCAGTGTAACACGATGAACATAGTACAGTTTTGTACCTACCATAAATGTAGATATTTGATTGTATACACTGCTGCAGTCCAGGTTACCCTCCCTCCTTCCCCTTTTACTTGTTGGTACTTACCCTAGTATTCTACCCTTTGCTACCTATGGGGAGTATTTGCTGGTTACAGAAAGTATTTGTTTGCTCTTCTTATGTATGTTTTATTAACAATTTACATTGCCTACCTTTTTGCGGGCACCTGACATCTGGGGCAAGAAAAACTGAAGAAAATGGCGTTGGCTGCATCTTGTATACCCCTGGCGCACTGACATCAGGGAAGAAGCGACAGCAACCGACGCCGGACCAAGACTTTGGAACTCGGGCCGACTGCGGGACCGCCTGACGGCAGGATAACCAAGTGCAATGACTGCAGCAGTGTATACACTCGAACATCTACATTTATGGTAGGTACAAAACTGTACTTTCCTGACTCTCATAAATTCCTTTTTAAAAACCCTGCTGCAGACCCAGAAACTATTTCACAGGGTCCGAAATGAGTTAAGGCTCCGCTGCAAAAAACCTTTACCCCCTCTAACAGAGATTCACGGACACTGGATAGATGGGGAAAAAAAGTTTACACATCTGCTACCTTGGCTGTAAGGGCCATAAACTGACAGTTTCATATGCTCAAATATCAGCAACATGTCATGGCATTGCTTAAACAGAAAATGTTGTTAAACTCTGAAGGTGCAGAAAACAAGGAAATGCAGGATTTATTGCATGCAGCTGAACAAGTTGGAAAGCATACTTTGCAATGTGGTTTTGATTCTTTGGAGGCCTCCTGCAGGGCCACAGTTACGGGTTCTGTAATTAGGAGGCACGCTTGGTTAAAGGAACAAAATCTGCCTGATCATGTCAAAGTTAAATTATTAGATGCACCTTTACAGCATGATACTTTGCTTGGTGTTAAGGCAGAAGAAGTGTTAAAGAAAATGGAGGACAAAGCTAAATCTATGCAAACTGTCAAAGATTTTTTACAAGTACAGCCACCTAGGTTTAGTAGACACTGGCCTACAAAGAATTGGTCTTTTCCTGTGTCAGACAGACATCAAAGGGGCAGATCCAGATGTCCTAGAGGCAGATCCCAGGCGCAAGGTTCATACAAGTCAAAGCAATGGGGTGCTTCTACCTCCAAAGTTGGAGAAGACAAGTCACAACCAGACAGGAAACAGTCCCAATAACTTCCCCCTGCCTGCACCAAGCACTTATCTCCTGGCAGCATCCTTAGGGGGGAAATTAGCACTTTTTTCTCAAAATTGGCACATTATAACCCAGGACAAGTGGGTTCTAAATATCGTGTCACAAGGCTACAATTTCCATTTCCATACCATGCCAAAAGCAAACGGCTGGCCAGATCTGCCAAAAAATCAATGGGCAGAGGCACAAAAACAAGTAACACCCCTCATGGACATGGGGGCCATTCAACAAGTACCAGAGCAAGAGCAGGGACAAGGATTTTACTCAAGACTGTTCTTGGTACCCAGAAAGGGCAAGTCCTGGAGACCAATACTGGACCTATCTATTCTGAACACATTCCTGGATATACCAAAATTCAAGATGTTAACTTTGCAGCAGCTTCTGCCCATGCTGGGCAAGAATGCTTGGCTTATGACTCTAGACCTAAAAGAGGCATACCTGCATGTCCCAGTCAGACAAACATGCAGAAGATACGTCAGATTCAAGGCTGGCTCAATGCATTACCAATTCTCTGCACTGCCCTTTGGCTTATCTACTGTGCCCAGGGTCTTGACAAAGTGCCTGGCACCAGTAATTGCATTCTGCAGACAAAGAGGAATACAAATATATCCTTACTTGTACGACTGTCTAATTCAAGCAGAGAACAAGGACATTCTTCTACAGCATCTGGCATTTGTCAAAAGACTTCTAAAATGCCTAGGGTACACAGTCAATGAAAAGAAATCAAAACTAGTACCCTCTCAAGAGATAATATTCCTGGGTGCAAACTTAAACACAACTGCCCAGATGGCTTATCTCACGCTAGAGAAACACAGACAACTGACTACCTATTTCAAAGTGTTGGCAACAAAGGCCCAGTTATCTGCAAGAAAAATTCTGCAGGCTTTGGGCTTCATGGCATCCTGAATCCTACTAATTCCATATGCAAGACTGCATATGAGGAAACTTCAGTGGTACCTAAAAAGTGTTTGGACTCAACATTGCCACAGCCTGGAAACAATGATTACTGTCATTCCCTGCCTGCAACAGGAGTTTTGATGGTGGGCAAAGGCTTGTCACCAAAACAAGGGACAGCCATTCACATTACCCCCAGCCAGGCAGATACTAACAACGGATGCATCAGATTATGCCTGGGGGGCCCACATGGCAGGAAGATGCATTCAGGGCACATGGTCCTCAAAGCAGATGCATCCTCATATCAATCAAAAAGAGATGCTAGCTGTTCAAAATGCCCTGACAGCCTTCAAGGGCCTACTTCATCCGGGACAACTACTGGTAAAGACAGACACCACGGTCATGTGGTATATAAACAAGCAGGGGGGCACATATTCTTACCCCCTTTGCAGACTAGCGATGACTTTGTGGGACACAGCATTGACTTATCAAGTACATCTGCAGGCGCAATTCCTGCCAGGAAGGGTAAATACTCTGGCAGACGAACTAAGCAGAAACCTCATGGATCACCACGAGTGGCAGCTGGATCCACAAGACTTCAGCATAACAAGGCAGTGGGGATGCCCGGACATAGATCTATTTGCCTCCCCTCGCAACTACCAACTAAAAAGATTCTGCACAAGGACTTATCACAGACAAGCATGGAAAGTGGACACCCTGTCTTTCAACTGGAAAAACCTGTCAGAGTATGCCTTTTCCCCCACTGCCTCTCCTCCCCAAGGTACTCCTAAAGGTCAGACAGGAGAAGCCAAAGATGATACTGATTGCCCCAGACTGGCCCTGCCAGTGCTGGTATCCAATCCTAAGGAACTTGTCTCAATGCCCAGCTTGGACCTTACCTCAAATACCTCATCTACTGTCCCAGCAAAACAATCAGATCCTGCACAGCCAACTCAGGACTTTAAACCTGGCAGCATGGCGGATAATGTAGTCATACAAAACACACCTCTCAGTAAAGCGGTGATGGATGTCATTTTGGAAGCCAGAAGGCCTAGTTCTAGAAAATCTTATGCTGGAAAATGGAAGAGATTCTGTGCTTGGAACCAGGCACAAGGAACTGATACAGCTGTGCCAAATATTCCTCAGATTTTGCAATACTTAACTGAGGTGTTGGACAAAGGCCTATCTTTTTCATCTATTAAAATTCCTGCCTCTGCCATTTCGGCTCATTGCAATACAGAGCCACCAATCTTTTCTCATCCCTTACCACCAATGCCTGCATGGGACCTCAACTATGTCTTGGAAAAACTCATGCTGCCTCTTTTTGAGCCAGCTGCTACTGCTGATATAAAGTTTTTATCTTGGAAAACAGCTCTGCTCCTAGCAATAACTTCTGCAAGACGAGATTCAGAGCTACAGGCATTCATGGCTGTAGAACCTTTTATCATTTTTTATCCAGATAGGGGGTCTCTGAGGACAAACCCAACATTTATGCCTAAGGTGGTGTCCAGTGTGGCTCTTAACCAAACTATTCATCTGCCAACTTTTTATCCAAAACCACAGAACAAGGGGGAGAGAATTCTGCATTCTTTGGACGTACACAGACAGCTTAGATTCTGCTTGGACAGAGCCAAAGTTTTCAGAAAGACAGAGCAACTACTAGTGACATATGCTGCAGGATCACAAGGAAAGGCTATCTCAAAGCAGACTATTTCAAAGTGGATAGGCCACTGCATTCATTTCTGCTACTTATACCATGGCAAGCCAGTGCCTAAGGGCATTAGGCCACATTCAACTAGAGCTGCAGCCACTTCAGCAGCCTTTCTCAGGGGAGTACCAACCAAGGACATTTTAGAGGCTGCTACTTGGAGTTTAGTGCACACCTTTAAAAAGCACTATCATCTGCCACACTACTCTAAATCCAGGGCGGGCTTTGCCACTGCAGTTCTGCAGGGACTCATAGCCGCTCCTAATGCTGTTTAGTTCCAGCCTCCCAACCATAGCTTTGGGACTCTACCCAAATGTGATGACTGCAACAGTGAAACACGAAGAATATAGTACAGTTGTGTACACTTACCATAAATGTAGATGCTCAAGTGTATTCACTGTTGCAGTTCAGGTTACCCACCCACCATCCCCCTTTCTTCTGATGGAACCTATCTTTCCTTCTCTGATTTTTACAACGTATGTGGTGTATTTTCTTGTAGATGAAGGTAAAGTTTATATTGGTGCATGTATTTTTATATATATAAATTTTGGCTACCCTTTTAGGGGGCACCTGACATCTGGGGCAAGAAAAACTAAAGAAAATGGTATTGGCGGCTGCTTTTATACCCTGACGACCTGACATCAGGGAAGGGGCGACAGCAGCCGATGCAGGACCCAGGACTTTGGAATTCAGGCCGACTGAGGGCAACTTGCCAACAGGATTACCCTAAATGTAATGACTGCAATAGTGAATACACTCGAATATCTACATTTATGGTAAGTGTACACAACTGTACTTTTCCTCGGATCCGCCAGTCCCTCCGCATCAGAGCAGAAGTGCCTTCGAAGCCATGAGGAAGTTATGTCTCCTAAGACATCCTCGACCTCCATTCCAGCTTCTTCCTCCCCTAAAGCTCCTGCATCTGCTTCTGCTTCACAGATCCTTGCCAAGCTTAGAGACCCAGAGCCTCAGGAGCCCCCATTGGGTGGACCATGCTCTTCCGAGACCTCACCATAAGCTCCCACGGATGAGGTTTCCAGGAAGAGAGTCTGTAAGAGGAAGCATCTAGACTCCCCACAGGAGTCCCTGACATCTGATACCGACGTGGATGAATCAGAAGGGTCTCCACGGTCCCCCTCTGAGGTATATCTCATTTGCTGAGATACTAGAAATCCTTAGGTAGAGGGGTGACTGGCAGTCCACCAACCCTACTGAAGACGAGTCTGTTCTCATGAAGGCTTTCTGGTCTCAGTCCTCCACCTCTTGGATGTATCCGCCATTCGATGAGCTTATGCAGCTGGTCTCATGAAGGGCATGGGAATCTCCGCACACCATGGAGCCTGTCTTTGGGAAGCCTAATAAATTTATCTCAGCTCCCCAAGACAAATCTTTTCTGACCGAGTGTGCCAGTTGATGCCATGGTGGTGGCGTCAGCCACCAAAAATGAATTTCAGAAACTTCCTCTTCTATCCATCCTACTAACAGCGATTCTAGGATCATGGATAAATATGGGAAGTGCACTTAGAATTCAGCGACCTTTGCTCTGCTTTCGGTCAAATATCTAACCCATTTTACGAGACTGCAAAGAGATCTCCTTAAAGAGCTGGGGGATGCTCTTCCGGGTTCAGTAGCTGCAGGAGCTTCAGATAAAGTTGCCTCCCAGCTTGCTACCCTCACCTCCATAGTTAACTCGTCCATGCACCTCATTTCATATCCAGCTGATGGAAAGGGGGCCTTTAGCA